>NC_067250.2:333948926-334192843 GCF_019359855.2 Lolium perenne | reverse complement strand
TAAAAGGCAGAATCTGTCAAAACAGAACAGTTCGTAAAGACGAATTTTTAAGAGGCACCAGACTTGCTCAGATGAGAAAACTTAAAACTAATGAAAGTTGCGTACATATCTGAGGATCACTCACGTAAATTGGCATAATTTTCTGAGTTACCTACAGAGAATTAGGCCCAGATTCGTGACAGCAAAGAAATCTGTTTCTGCGCAGTAATCCAAATCTAGTATCATCCTTCTATTAGAGACTTTACTTGGCACAACAATGCAATAAAACTAAGATAAGGAGAGGTTGCTACAGTAGTAACAACTTCCAAGACTCAAATATAAAACAAAAGTACTGTAGTAAAAACATGGGTTGTCTCCCATAAGTGCTTTTCTTTAACGCCTTTCAGCTAGGCGCAGAAAGTGTATATCAAGTATTATCAAGAGACGAAGTGTCAACATCATTGATACGTCTCCGACGTATCGATAATTTCTTATGTTCCATGCCACATTATTGATGATATCTACATGTTTTATGCACACTTTATGTCATAATTATGCGTTTTCTGGAACTAACCTATTGACGAGATGCCGAAGGGCCAGTTGCTGTTTTCTGCTGTTTTTGGTTTCAGAAATCCTAGTAAGGAAATATTCTCGGAATTGGAGGAAATCAACGCCCAGGGTCCTATTTTGCCCGGAAGCATCCAGAACACCCGAGAGTCGTCGGAGGGGGGTCAGAGGCCCACCAGACCATAGGCCGGCGCGGCCTGGGGGTGGCCCGCGCCCCCCTATAGTGTCGTCGCCTCGTTGACCCTCCGACTCCGACTCTCCGCCTATATATTCATCCCTGACCTAAAAACATCGACCAGTTCGACGAAAACAGAGAAAACCATCCAGAGCCGCCGCCATCGCGAAACTCCAATTCGGGGGACAGAACTCTCTGTTCCGGCACCCTGCCGGGACGGGGAATTGCCCCCGGAGCCATCTCCACCGCCGTCTTCACCGCCATCTTCACCGCCATCGCTGCCTCCATGATGAGGAGGGAGTAATCCACCCCCGAGGCTGAGGGCTCCGCTGTAGCTATGTGGTTCATCTCTCTCCCATGTACCTCAATACAATAATCTCATGAGCTGCTTTACATGATTGAGATTCATATGAGTTTTGTATCACTATTCATCTATGTGCTGCTCTAGTGATGTTATTAAAGTAGTTTTATTCCTCCTGCACAGTGTAATGGTGACAGTGTGTGCATCCGTGTTAGTACTTGGCGTATGCTATGATTATGATCTCTTGTAGATTATGAAGTTAACTATTGCTATGATGGTATTGATGTGATCTATTCCTCCTACATAGTGTGAAGGTGACAGTGTGCATGCTATGTTAGTACTTGGTTTAGTCGTGTTGATCTTTCATGCACTCTAAGGTTATTTAAATATGAACATTGAATTGTGGAGCTTGTTAACTCCGGCATTGAGGGTTCGTGTAATCCTACGCAATGGTGTTCATCATCCAACAAGAGAGTGTAGAGTATGCATTTATCTATTCTGTTATGTGATCAAAGTTGAGAGTGTCCACTAGTGAAAGTATGATCCCTAGGCCTTGTTCCTAAATACTGCTATCGCTGCTTGTTTCTTGTTTTCTTTGCGTTACTCTTTGCTTGTTTACTGTCACGGGCAAAGCACTTTTACGGTGCCGTTACTCTGCTCATACTTATTCATACCACCTGTATTTCACTATCTCTTTGCCGAACTAGTGCACCTATTAGGTGTGTTGGGGACACAAGAGACTTCTTGCTTTGTGGTTGCAGGGTTGCATGAGAGGGATATCTTTGACCTCTTCCTCCCTGAGTTCGATAAACCTTGGGTGATCCACTTAAGGGAAAACTTGCTGCTGTTCTACAAACCTCTGCTCTTGGAGGCCCAACACTGTCTACAGGAAAAGGAGGGGGCGTAGACATCAAGCTATTTTACGGCGCCGTTGCGGGAGGAAAGGTAAAAGGCACTCATACTTCGGTTCAGTGTAACGGTACTTTTACGGCGCCATTGTGTGTGTGCTCGAAGCTATTTCCTTTAGATCCTGCAATTGCATCTTTTTGTTTCTTGTTTACACTAGTAAGGCATAATGGACAACAATGAGCTTCTTATTCTATTTCCTGATTTAAGACATGGATGGTTTGATCCGAAAATTAAAAAACCCATGGAACATATTAGCATGAACACTTTGAATACCATTGTTGCTAATGATATGGAAAATTCTAAGCTTGGGGAAGCTGGCTTTGATGAGCATGATCTTTTTAGTCCCCCAAGCATTGAGGAGAAAATTTACTTTGATGATACTTTGCCTCCTATTTATGATGATTATAATGATAGTAGTTTTTTGGTACCACCTGTTATGGAGGATAAATTTGATTATGATTACAATATGCCTCCTATATTTGATGATGAGAATAATAATGATAGCTACTTTCTTGAGTTTGCTCCCACTACAACTAATAAAATTGATTATGCTTATGTGGAGAGTAATAATTTTATGCATGAGACTCATGATAAGAATGCTTTATGTGATAGTTATATTGTTGAGTTTGCTCATGATGCTACTGAAAGTTATTATGAGAGAGTAAAATATGGTTGTAGAAATTTTCATGTTACTAAAATGCCTCTCTATGTGCTGAAATTTTTGAAGCTACACTTGTTCTATCTTCCTATGCTTGTTACTTTGCTCTTCATTAACTTGTTTATTTACAAGATTCCTTTGCATAGGAAGCATGTTAGACTTAAATGTGTTTTGAATTTGCCTCTTGATGCTCTCTTTTGCTTCAAATACTATTTCTTGCGAGTGCATCATTAAAACTGCTGAGCCCATCTTAATGGCTATAAAGAAAGAACTTCTTGGGAGATAACCCATGTGTTATTTTGCTACAGTACTTTGTTTTATATTTGTGTCTTGGAAGTTGTTTACTACTGTAGCAACCTCTACTTATCTTAGTTTTGTGTTTTGTTGTGCCAAGTAAAGTCGTTGATAGTAAGGTTCATACTAGATTTGGATTACTGCGCAGAAACAGATTTCTTTGCTGTCACGAATCTGGGCAAAATTCTCTGTAGGTAACTCATAAAATTATGCCAATTTACGTGAGTGATCCTCAGATATGTACGCAACTTTCATTCAATTTGAGCATTTTCATTTGAGCAAGTCTGGTGCCTCAATAAAATTCGTCAATACGAACTGTTCTGTTTTTGACAGATTCTGCCTTTTATTTCGCATTGCCAGTTTTGTTATGTTCGATGGATATTTTGATTCCATTGACTTTCAGTAGCTTTGTGCAATGTCCAGAAGTGTTAAGAATGATTATGTCACCTCTGAACATGTATATTTTAATTGTGCACTAACCCTCTAATGAGTTGTTCTAAGTTTGGTGTGGAGGAAGTTTTCAAGGATCAAGAGAGGGAGATGATACAACATGATCAAGGAGAGTGAAAGCTCTAAGCTTGGGGATGCCCCGGTGGTTCACCCCTGCATATATCAAGAAGACTCAAGCGTCTAAGCTTGGGGATGCCCAAGGCATCCCCTTCTTCATCGACAACATTATCAGGTTCCTCCCTTGAAACTATATTTTTATTCCATCACATCTTATGTATTTTGCTTGGTGCGTCGGTTTGTTTTTGTTTTTGTTTTGTTTGAATAAAATGGATCCTAGCATTCTTTGTGTGGGAGAGAGACACGCTCCGCTGTTGCATATGGACAAGTATGTCCTTAGTTTCTACTCATAGTATTCATGGCGAAGTTTCTTCTTCGTTAAATCGTTATATGGTTGGAATTGGAAAATGATATATTAGTAATTGCTATAATGTCTTGGATAATGTGATACTTGGCAATTGTTGTGCTCATGTTTAAGCTCTTGCATCATATACTTTGCACCTATTAGTGAAGAAATACATAGAGCTTGCTAAAATTTGGTTTGCATATTTGGTCTCTCTAAAGTCTAGATAATTTCTAGTATTGAGTTTGAACAACAAGGAAGACGGTGTAGAGTCTTATAATGTTTACAATATGTCTTTTATGTGAGTTTTGCTGCACCGGTTCATCCTTGTGTTTGTTTCAAATAACCTTGCTAGCCTAAGCCTTGTATCGAGAGGGAATACTTCTCATGCATCCAAAATCCTTGAGCCAACCACTATGCCATTTGTGTCCACCATACCTACCTACTACATGGTATTTCTCCGCCATTCCAAAGTAAATTGCTTGAGTGCTACCTTTAAACAATTCAAAATGCTTCTCAATTTGTGTTAATGTTTTATAGCTCATGAGGAAGTATGTGGTGTTTATCTTTCAATCTTGTTGGGCAACTTTCACCAATGGACTAGTGGCTTCATCCGCTTATCCAATAATTTTGCAAAAAGAGCTGGCAATGGGATTCCCAGTCCCAAATTAATCAAACTAAATAGACACTCCTCCATGGTATGTGATTGTTGGACAGCACCCGAAGGATTCGGTTAGCCATGGCTTGAGAAAGCAAAGGTGGGGAGGAGTGTCATCATAATCTACACCTAATAATAAAGCAAAAAGGGTTTCTCCCTCGGTCGTCATTATTTTTTCCGATTTTACCCTTTAGATTTTGAGAATATTACTTAGACGGCCACCGCCAAGTCAACCGAACCGGTCGTTAGTTTTCTGACGAAGGGCGCTGCTCCACGCCACGCGCCTGAGTGTTTTCCCCGTCCGTCCACCGCTGACGTCCCCGATCCTTCCCCCGCGCGCCGGTTGATTCGGCCGTATCCAACCACGCCGGGATAGAGAAGCACTTCCCACCTCAATTTTGAGGAGAGGAGCACGTGGCCTCCTCCGTCGACCTGGAAGCAGGAGCTAATTCTCGCCTCCTGGCTCCTGATGGTGGCGCTCTGGAAAAGATTAACGAATTAGGCGATGTGGAGTTTCTAGCGCCTACCCGATGTGGCAGGTATGCCGACGACTGGAGGCGGCCAGGACCTCGGATCCGTGGTTCTGCAACGGGATGAGGTGCTTCCTCTGCGTGTGGTTCCGTCAGCTGGCCTCATGTGCGGCTTTGGGGCACTGGGCAGCATGCGCCGGCTTGCCGGCTCGCATCATGCTCGCCTCGCCTGGAATGTATGGAGGAGGCCCATGTGTGTCGACGATGATTTAAGCATTTTTCTCTACTCTCCCTCATGTGCGTAGCCCCTGGCAAGTGCCAACTATGTATGCCGTTCTTTCAGGTAGACTCAATGCAAATCTGATCGGAAATTCAGAGTTCAACACAGCGCCTACTAGCTGAGCTCTGAAACTCTGATGAAGTACTGTATCAATCGAGTTTGCTAATGTATATAGATAGATGACTAGATAGGCGTTGTACGGTCAGCGCTGGCATGCGAGGGAGTTGAGGAGGCGGTGCCGGAGTGATGCACAGCTACGGGAGATGCCTGCTGCTTTTGTGAAGGTGTGCTGGAGCTGCGTTGCTTTTGTAACTTCACGGATTTAATTGCTATATGAAATGATTTCTGGCTGATTGTGCGTGGCTATTGATTTGCAATGTCAGATATATTTACTTTTAAGAAAAAAACACATTTTAGTTTAAATTATGTGGATTTATTTTATTTACTGCAGTGTTGACTTTATTTATATGGAAATCATCCAACTAGAATTTAAAATGATAAAGAAATCGAGGAAACAAGAAAAATTGGAGGAAACGAACGTGAACAATTTGAGGAGTGCTATTGATAATGTGAGTACAAATGTGAAACAAAAATTCATAAAAAGTGGTGGATCCTATTTATTCACATCATATTGACATTAATTTAGTACAAATTCTGTAGAGAGCAGTTCACTGATTATCCTGGTATGGTATTGCTCTCTTGCAAGGCTAACACTTGTGTTTTTCTGTTGCAACGCATAAGCAATTAAGTAAGGTTTCTCTCCAAATTTTCGTCCGTTCTAGATTTAGCCCTATTTTTCAACGAAATCACACGCAATGCCAAGCTGGGCATTCTTCATCCGTCGCGCTGCGAAGGGGCCGTACATGAATCCCAATCAATGGGCCGAAACCCGAAAGCCATGTTTGTGCCGTCCAAAGGATGTATTAGTCACATGCCACACCAGGATAACAAGTTCAATAGTCCCACATCGCTCCATCATAACAAGTTTGGCCGGTTTATATACGTCATTTTTTTCTGGAATTAACAAGTTGTCTCACTAAGATTCGATTAGCAAGGAATTAAGGCAGTGGGGGATCACGACAGCGAAGGACGGTGACATATTGAAGAAAATAACAGAAATGAAGGATATAAGAGCGCACTCTGAGGAAAAAGGAAGGAACACAAAATTGCTCCAGCCATCCGAACCATCGGCTAGGGGATGATGAAGGCTAGGCCCGACCGATGAACGGCGGCCTACCCATCGGCAGAGGGAGGATGAAGAAGGGCCCGATCAATGAATGGCGGCCTACCCACCGGCGGCAGGCAGGGGGGAAGGGCCGGAGCTCGGGAGAACCGATGGGGCGCGTGGCCGGCTGACGGGTTGGGCCTCTCACGGCTCGGTCAGGTAGAAGGAGGGTTGGGCTGACGTGCTCCCTATCTCTCACTCAAAAGATTTTATTTTCATTTGACAAAAAAATTTTTATTTTTAAAAACAAAATGGAGGGAGTTTTTTTTTAATTCTTTAATTTAAAATAAATGTAGGGTGTAGTATTAGAAACAAAGCATGAGAAGGCGAGCAGTAAAGGAGTGTGTGGTGACGTGTTGAGCGCCATCATGGACGACAGGGCGGAAAACAAACACCGACAACACACCGCGTTCTTGGGGAAGAGCGGAATCTCGCGGCATGCAACGCGTTGGGTGAACAGGCGCAGGATCGTGAAGCTCAAGCTGGTGCCCTCGAGCGATAGGGAGGCGGAGTAATAGCTCAACATGAGAGAGGAGGGTGGCCTCGCGCGCAAGATGTGAGTTATCTGCACACACGGATATAAACAAATGAAAATACACCTTTTAATTTAATTTGATACCGTTGCAAACGCACGGGTTTTGTGCTAGTAAAACTAAAATAAAAAGGCACTCCTTCATGGTATGAGATTGTTGACAGGCACCCGAAGGATTCGGTTAGCCATGGTTTGTGAAAGAAAGGTTGGAAGGAGTGCCGCACAAAAACAAAAATAAAATGGGAGCCGCTCTTTGAAGGTTTGTCTGGCAAGGGGGTTAGAGTGCCCACTACCATTCGTTGACAACAACATACACCTCTCAAAACTTTATTTTTATGCTCTCTATATGTTTTCAAAACCAAAGCTCTAGCACAAATATAGCAATCGATGCTTTCCTCTTTGAAGGGCCATTCTTTTACTTTTATTGTTGAGTCAGTTCACCTATTTCTCTCCACCTCAAGAAGCAAACACTTGTGTGAACTGTGCATTGATTCCTACATATTTGCATATTGCACTTATTATATTACTTTGCATTGACAACTATCCATGAGATATATATGTTACAAGTTGAAAGCAACCGCTGAAACTTAATATTCCCTTGTGTTGCTTCAAGACCTCTACTATGAATTATTGCTTTATGAGTTAACTCTTATGCAAGACTTATTGATGCTTGTCTTGAAGTACTATTCATGAAAAGTCTTTGCTTTATGATTCATTTGTTTACTCATGTCATTTACATTGTTTTGATCGCTGCATTCATTACATATGCTTACAATAGTATGATCAAGGTTATGATGGCATGTCACTCCAGAAATTATCTTTGTTTATCGTTTACCTGTTCGGGACGAGCAGGAACTAAGCTTGGGGATGCTGATACGTCTCCGACGTATCGATAATTTCTTATGTTCCATGCCACATTATTGATGATATCTACATGTTTTATGCACACTTTATGTCATAATTATGCGTTTTCTGGAACTAACCTATTGACGAGATGCCGAAGGGCCAGTTGCTGTTTTCTGCTGTTTTTGGTTTCAGAAATCCTAGTAAGGAAATATTCTCGGAATTGGACGAAATCAATGCCCAGGGTCCTATTTTGCCCGGAAGCATCCAGAACACCCGAGAGTCGTCGGAGGGGGGCCACAGGCCCACCAGACCATAGGCCGGCGCGGCCTGGGGGTGGCCCGCGCCCCCCTATAGTGTCGTCGCCTCGTTGACCCTCCGACTCCGACTCTCCGCCTATATATTCGTCCCTGACCTAAAACATCGACCAGTTCGACAAAAGCAGAGAAAACCATCCAGAGCCGCCGCCATCGCGAAACTCCAATTCGGGGGACAGAACTCTCTGTTCCGGCACCCTGCCGGGACGGGGAATTGCCCCCGGAGCCATCTCCACCGCCGTCTTCACCGCCATCTTCACCGCCATCGCTGCCTCCATGATGAGGAGGGAGTAATCCACCCCCGAGGCTGAGGGCTCCGCTGTAGCTATGTGGTTCATCTCTCTCCCATGTACCTCAATACAATAATCTCATGAGCTGCTTTACATGATTGAGATTCATATGAGTTTTGTATCACTATTCATCTATGTGCTACTCTAGTGATGTTATTAAAGTAGTTTTATTCCTCCTGCACGGTGTAATGGTGACAGTGTGTGCATCCGTGTTAGTACTTGGCGTATGCTATGATTATGATCTCTTGTAGATTATGAAGTTAACTATTGCTATGATGGTATTGATGTGATCTATTCCTCCTACATAGTGTGAAGGTGACAGTGTGCATGCTATGTTAGTACTTGGTTTAGTCGTGTTGATCTTTCATGCACTCTAAGGTTATTTAAATATGAACATTGAATTGTGGAGCTTGTTAACTCCGGCATTGAGGGTTCGTGTAATCCTACGCAATGGTATTCATCATCCAACAAGAGAGTGTAGAGTATGCATTTATCTATTCTGTTATGTGATCAAAGTTGAGAGTGTCCACTAGTGAAAGTATGATCCCTAGGCCTTGTTCCTAAATACTGCTATCGCTGCTTGTTTACTTGTTTCTTTGCGTTACTACGCTTGTTTCTTGTCTGGGCAAAGCACTTTTCTGGTGCCGTTGCTACTGCTCATACTTATTCATACCACCTGTATTTCACTATCTCTTCGCCGAACTAGTGCACCTATTAGGTGTGTTGGGGACACAAGAGACTTCTTGCTTTGTGGTTGCAGGGTTGCATGAGAGGGATATCTTTGACCTCTTCCTCCCTGAGTTCGATAAACCTTGGGTGATCCACTTAAGGGAAAACTTGCTGCTGTTCTACAAACCTCTGCTCTTGGAGGCCCAACACTGTCTACAGGAAAAGGAGGGGGCGTAGACATCAATCATAACTTGTTCTAATGATAGAATCAAAAGGTAACTTCATTCTCTTTCTAGGGAAGTGTTCCATACCTTTCTTGAGAGGAAATTGATATTTAATATTACCTTCCTTCATATCAATGATAGCACCAACAGTTCGAAGAAAAGGTCTTCCCAATATAATGGGGCAAGATGCATTGCATTCAATATCCAAGACAACAAAATCAACGGGGACAAGGTTATTGTTAACGGTAATGCGAACATTATCAACTCTCCCCAAAGGTTTCTTTGTAGAATTATCAGCAAGATTAACATCCAAATAACAATTTTTCAATGGTGGCAAGTCAAGCATATTATAGATTTTCTTAGGCATAACGGAAATACTTGCACCAAGATCACATAAAGCATTACAATCAAAGTCATTGACCTTCATCTTAATGATGGGCTCCCAACCATCCTCTAGCTTCCTAGGAATAGAAGTTTCGCGTTCTAGTTTCTCTTCTCTAGCTTTTATGAGAGCATTTGTAATATGTTTCGTGAAAGCCAAATTTATAGCACTAGCATTAGGACTCTTAGCAAGTTTTTGTAAGAACTTTATAACTTCAGAGATATGACAATCATCAAAATCCAAACCATTATAATCTAAAGCAATGGGATCATTATCCCCAATGTTGGAAAAAATTTCAGCAGTTTTATCACAGGCAGTTTCAACAGTTTTAGCAGTTTTAGCAGTTTCAGGCAGTTTTGCTCGCTTTGCATTAGGAGTGGAAACATTGCCAACACCAATTATTTTACCATTTATAGTAGGAGGTGCAGCAACATGTGTAGCATTAGCATTACTAGTGGTGGTAATAGTCCAAACTTTAGCTATATTATTCTCTTTAGCTAGTTTTTCATTTTCTTCTCTTTCCCACCTAGCATGCAATTCAGCCATTAATCTTATATTCTCATTAATTCTAACTTGGATGGCATTTGCTGTAGTAACAATTTTATTATCAATATCCCTATTAGGCATAACTTTCGATTTCAAAAGATCAACATCAGCAGCAAGACTATCAACTTTAGAAGCGAGTATATCAATTTTCCCAAGCTTTTCTTCAACAGATTTGTTAAAAGCAGTTTATGTACTAATAAATTCTTTAAGCATAGCTTCAAGTCCAGGGGGTGTGTTCCTAATATTGTTGTAAGAATTCTCATAAGAATTACCATAACCATTACCATTATTATAAGGATATGGCCTATAGTTGTTACTAGAATTGTTCCGATAAGCATTGTTGTTGAAATTATTATTTTTAATGTAGTTTACATCAACATGTTCTTCTTGAGCAACCAATGAAGCTAACGGAACATTATTAGGATCAACATTTGTCCTATCATTCACAAGCATAGACATAATAGCATCAATCTTATCACTCAAGGAAGAGGTTTCTTCGACAGAATTTACCTTCTTACCTTGTGGAGCTCTTTCCGTGTGCCATTCAGAGTAATTTATCATCATATTATCAAGAAGCTTTGTTGCTTCACCAAGAGTGATGGACATAAAGGTACCTCCAGCAGCTGAATCCAATAGGTTCCGTGAAGAAAAATTCAGTCCTGCATAAAAGGTTTGGATGATCATCCAAGTAGTCAGTCCATGGGTTGGGCAATTTTTAACCAAAGATTTCATTCTTTCCCATGCTTGTGCAACATGCTCAGTATCCAATTGTTTAAAATTCATTATGCTACTCCTCAAAGATATAATTTTAGCAGGGGGATAATATCTACCAATAAAAGCATCCTTGCATTTAGTCCATGAATCAATACTATTCTTAGGCAGAGATAGCAACCAATCTTTAGATCTTCCTCTTAGTGAGAAAGGGAACAATTTTAATTTTATTATGTCACCATCTACATCTTTATACTTTTGCATTTCACAAAGTTCAACAAAATTATTGAGATGGGCAGCAGCATCATCAGAACTAACACCAGAAAATTGCTCTCGCATAACAAGATTCGATAAAGCGGGTTTAATTTCAAAGAATTCTCTTTGTAGTAGCAGGTGGAGCAATAGGTGTGCATAAGAAATCATTATTATTTGTGGTTGTGAAGTCACACAACTTAGTATTTTCATGAGTATTCATTTTAGCAATAGTAAATAAAGTAAACTAGATAAAGTAAATGCAAGTAACTAATTTTTTTGCGTTTTTAATATAGCAAACAAGATAGCAAGTAAAGTAAAACTAGCAACTAATTTTTTTGTGTTTTGATTTAGTGCAGCAAGCAAAGTAGTAAATAAAATAAAGCAAGACAAAAACAAAGTAAAGAGATTGGGATGTGGAGACTCCCCTTGCAGCGTGTCTTGATCTCCCCGGCAACGGCGCCAGAAAAAGAGCTGCTTGCGCACAGTTGACGTGGGCGTAGTAGCTTCCTTGTGACGGTAAAGCACTCGTCTGTTGGGAACCCCAAGAGGAAGGTATGATGTGTACAGCAGCAAGTTTTCCCTCAGTAAGAAACCAAGGTTTATCGAACCAGTAGGAGCCAAGAAGCACGTTGAAGGTTGATGGCGGCGAGATGTAGTGCGGCGCAACACCAGGGATTCCGGCGCCAACGTGGAACCTGCACAACACAACCAAAGTACTTTGTCCCAACGAAACAGTGAGGTTGTCAATCTCACCGGCTTGCTGTAACAAAGGATTAGATGTATAGTGTGGATGATGATTGTTTGCAGAAAACAGTAAAACAAGTATTGCAGTAGATTGTATTCGATTAAAAGAATGGACCGGGTCCACAGTTCACTAGAGGTGTCTCTCCCATAAGATAAATAGCATGTTGGGTGAACAAATTACAGTTGGGCAATTGACAAATAGAGAGGGCATGACAATGCACATACATGACATGATGAGTATTGTGAGATTTAATTGGGCATTACGACAAAGTACATAGACCGCTATCCAGCATGCATCTATGCCTAAAAAGTCCACCTTCAGGTTATCATCCGAACCCCTTCCAGTATTAAGTTGCAAACAACAGACAATTGCATTAAGTATGGTGCGTAATGTAATCAACAAATACATCCTTAGATATAGAATTGATGTTTTATCCCTAGTGGCAACAGCACATCCACAACCTTAGAGGTTGCTGTCACTCCCCCAGATTCAATGGAGGCATGAAGCCACTATCGAGCATAAATACTCCCTCTTGGAGTTACTAGCAAAAACTTGGCCAGAGCCTCTACTAACAACGGAGAGCATGCAAGATCATAAACAACACATAGGTAATAGATTGATAATCAACATAACATAGTATTCTCTATTCATCGGATCCCAACAAACACAACATATAGCATTACAGATAGATGATCTTGATCATGTTAGGCAGCTCACAAGATCCGACAATGAAGCACATAAGGAGAAGACAACCATCTAGCTACTGCTATGGACCCATAGTCCAGGGGTGAACTACTCACACATCACTCCGGAGGCGACCATGGCGGTGAAGAGTCCTCCGGGAGATGATTCCCCTCTCCGGCAGGGTGCCGGAGGCGATCTCCTGAATCCCCCGAGATGGGATTGGCGGCGGCGGTGTCTCTGGAAGGTTTTCTGTATCGTGGCTCTCGGTACTGGGGGTTTCGCGATGAAGACTTTAAGTAGGCGAAAGGGCAGGTCAGGGGGCCACACGAAGGGCCCACACACTAGGTCGGCGCGGCCAGGGCTTGGGCCGCACCGCCCTGTGGTGTGGCCACCTCGTGGCCCCACTCCGTCTCCTCTTCGGTCTTCTGGAAGCTTCGTGTGAAAATAGGCCCCTGGGCGTTGATTTCGTCCAATTCCGAGAATATTTCCTTACTAGGATTTCTGAAACCAAAAACAGCAACTGGCTCTTCGGCATCTCGTTAATAGGTTAGTGACGGAAAATGCATAAATATGACATATAATATGTATAAAACATGTGAGTATCATCATAAAAGTAGCATGGAACATAAGAAATTATAGATACGTTTGAGACGTATCAGAGATCGCCTCCGGCACCCTGCCGGAGAGGGGAATCATCTCCCGGAGGACTCTTCACCGCCATGGTCGCCTCCGGAGTGATGAGTGAGTAGTTCACCCCTGGACTATGGGTCCATAGCAGTAGCTAGATGGTCGTCTTCTCCTTATGTGCTTCATTGTCGGATCTTGTGAGCTGCCTAACATGATCAATATCATCTATCTGTAATGCTATATGTTGTGTTTGTTGGGATCCGATGGATAGAGAATACTATGTTATGTTGATTATCAATCTATTACCTATGTGTTGTTTATGATCTTGCATGCTCTCCGTTGTTAGTAGAGGCTCTGGCCAAGTTTTTGCTAGTAACTCCAAGAGGGAGTATTTATGCTCGATAGTGGGTTCATGCCTCCAATAAATGCAGGACGATGTGACGAGAAAGTTCTAAGTTTGTGGATGTGCTGTTGCCACTAGGGATAAAACATTGATGCTATGTCCGAGGATGTAGTTATTGATTACATTACGCACCATACTTAATGCAATTGTCTGTTGTTTGCAACTTAATACTGGAAGGGGTTCGGATGATAACCTGAAGGTGGACTTTTTAGGCATAGATGCATGCTGGATAGCGGTTTATGTACTTTGTCGTAATGCCCAATTAAATCTCACAATACTCATCATATCATGTATGTGCATTGTCATGCCCTCTCTATTCGTCAATTGCCCAACTGTAATTTGTTCACCCAACATGCTATTTATCTTATGGGAGAGACACCTCTAGTGAACTGTGGACCCCGGTCCATTCTTTTAATCGAATACAATCTACTGCAATACTTGTTCTACTGTTTTCTGCAAACAATCATCATCCACACTATACATCTAATCCTTTGTTACAGCAAGCCGGTGAGATTGACAACCTCACTGTTTCGTTGGGGCAAAGTACTTTGGTTGTGTTGTGCAAGTTCCACGTTGGCGCCGGAATCCCTGGTGTTGCGCCGCACTACATGTCGCCGCCATCAACCTTCAACGTGCTTCTTGGCTCCTACTGGTTCGATAAACCTTGGTTTCTTACTGAGGGAAAACTTGCTGCTGTACGCATCACACCTTCCTCTTGGGGTTCCCAACGGACGTGTGTATACACGCTATCAAGCATATCTTCTGGCGCCGTTGCCGGGGAGATCAAGACACGCTGCAAGGGGAGTCTCCACAATCCAATCTCTTTACTTTGTTTTTGTCTTGCTTTATTTTATTTACTATTTTGTTTGCTGCACTAAATTAAAAACACAAAAAAATTAGTTGCTGGTTTTACTTTATTTGCTATCTTGTTTGCTATATTAAAAACACAAAAAAATTAGTTACTTGCATTTACTTTACTTATTTCATCATGTTTCCTCCTAAGTTCACTTTGAAAGACATACCGGTAGGACAAGGGTCTATTATTGGGAGAGATAATATAGAAGAATTTTTCACTCATGTTAGTATGGTTGAAGATTTTGAAGATAGACACTTGGTAGAACTTGCTCCTACTTATGAAATTGCTGCTGCTTTTTTAGTACACATGATAGAAGCTAAATTTGTTAATCTCAATCCTATAATACAACATATGTTTCTTACACTAGGAGATATGGAAGAAGGAGAAAAGAAAGATTTTGTTTTAGAAACCCTTCTCAAAGAATTTGGAGGTATAGCAAGAGAAGCTAGAAAAGTTTTTACTAAATATAATATGCTTGGCTCTTATACCAACTTTGCCAGTATCCTTGAAAAGATGGATATGGATAGAATAAAGTACACTAATAATGTCAATAATGGTGGGGAGATTAAAGTACCGATACCTATTAAACTCCTAGGAATGCATGAAGCACTAGAAAAGAATTTTGATTGGATTGTTCCTGAAAATTTGTTTGATGAGAGTAGCAAGCCTAAGGGTAATAAAAAGGGAGCCTCTGAAACTTACATAGATAAGATACACTGCATTGTTGAGAAAACTCCAAACCCTACTGTCGATGCTTCATCTCTTGATAATACTTGATACACACTTTCTGCGCCTAGCTGAAAGGCGTTAAAGAAAAGCGCTTATGGGAGACAACCCATGTTTTTACTACAGTACTTTTGTTTTATATTTGAGTCTTGGAAGTTGTTACTACTGTAGCAACCTCTCCTTATCTTAGTTTTATTGCATTGTTGTGCCAAGTAAAGTCTCTAATAGAAGGATGATACTAGATTTGGATTACTGCGCAGAAACAGATTTCTTTGCTGTCACGAATCTGGGCCTAATTCTCTGTAGGTAATCTAGAAAATTATGCCAATTTACGTGAGTGATCCTCAGATATGTACGCAACTTTCATTAGTTTTAAGTTTTCTCATCTGAGCAATTCTGGTGCCCCTTAAAAATACGTCTTTACGAACTGTTCTGTTTTGACAGATTCTGCCTTTTATTTCGCATTGCCTGTTTTGCCATGCTAGATGGATTTTTCGATTCCATTGACTTTCAGTAGCTTTGTGCAATGTCCAGAAGTTTAAATAATGATTGTTTCACCTCTGAATATGTAAATTTTGATTGTGCACTAACCCTCTAATGAGTTGTTTTGAGTTTGGTGTGGAGGAAGTTTTCAAGGATCAAGAGAGGAGGATGATACAACATGATCAAGGAGAGTGAAAGCTCTAAGCTTGGGGATGCCCCGGTGGTTCACCCCTACATATATCAAGAAGACTCAAGCGTCTAAGCTTGGGGATGCCCAAGGCATCCCCTTCTTCATCGACAACATTATCAGGTTCCTCCCCTGAAACTATATTTTTATTCTGTCACATCTTATGTACTTTGCTTGGAGCGTCGGTTTGTTTTTGTTTTTGTTTTGTTTGAATAAGATGGATCCTAGCATTCACTGTGTGGGAGAGAGACACGCTCCGCTGTTGCATATGGAAAAATATGTCCTTAGGCTTTACTCATAGTATTCAAGGCGAAAGTTTCTTCTTCGTTAAATTGTTATATGGTTGGAATTGGAAAATGATACATGTAGTAGTTGCTTAAATGTCTTGGATAATGTGATACTTGGTAATTGTTGTGCTCATGTTTAAGCTCTTGCATCATATACTTTGCACCTATTAATGAAGAAATACATAGAGCATGCTAAAATTTGGTTTGCATAATTGGTCTCTCTAAGGTCTAGATAATTTCTAGTATTGAGTTTGAACAACAAGTAAGATGGTGTAGAGTTTTATAATGTTTACAATATGTCTTTTATGTGAGTTTTGCTGCACCGCTTCATCCTTGTGTTTGTTTCAAATAACCTTGCTAGCCTAAACCTTGTATCGAGAGGGAATACTTCTCATGCATCCAAAATCCTTGAGCCAACCACTATGCCATTTGTGTCCACCATACCTACCTACTACATGGTATTTCTCCGCCATTCCAAAGTAAATTGCTTGAGTGCTACCTTTAAACAATTCAAAATTCATCACCTCTGATTTGTGTCAATGTTTAATAGCTCATGAGGAAGTATGTGGTGTTTATCTTTCAATCTTGTTGGGCAACTTTCACCAATGGACTAGTGGCTTCATCCGCTTATCCAATAATTTTGCAAAAAGAGCTGGCAAAAGGGATTCCCAGTCCCAAATTAATCAATAAAAATAGACACTCCTCCATGGTATGTGATTGTTGGACGGCACCCGAAGGATTCGGTTAGCCATGGCTTGAGAAAGCAAAGGTGGGGAGGAGTGTCATCATAATAAAACTAAAATAAAAAGGCACTCCTTCATGGTATGAGATTGTTGGCAGGCACCCGAGGATTCGGTTAGCCATGGTTTGTGAAAGAAAGGTTGGAAGGAGTGGCACACAAAAATAAAATAAAATGGGAGCCGCTCTTTGAAGGTTTGTCTGGCAAGGGGGGTTAGAGTGCCCACTACCATTCGTTGACAACAACAAACACCTCCCAAAATTCTACTTTTATTGCTCTTTATATGTTTTCAAAATCAAAGCTCTAGCACAAATATAGCAATCGATGCTTTCCTCTTTGAAGGACCTTTCTTTTACTTTTATGTTGAGTCAGTTCACCTATTTCTCTCCACCTCAAGAAGCAAACACTTGTGTGAACTGTGCATTGATTCCTACATACTTGCATATTGCACTTGTTATATTACTCTACATTGACAACTATCCATGAGATATACATGTTACAAGTTGAAAGCAACCGCTGAAACTTAATCTTCCTTTGTGTTGCTTCAATACCTTTACTTTGATTTATTGCTTTATGAGTTAACTCTTATGCAAGACTTATTGATGCTTGTCTTGAAGTACTATTCATGAAAAGTCTTTGCTTTATGATTCATTTGTTTACTCATGTCATTTACATTGTTTTGATCGCTGCATTCATTACATATGCTTACAATAGTATGATCAAGGTTATGGTAGCATTGTCACTTAAGAAATTATCTTTGTTATCGTTTACCTGCTCGGGACAAGCAGGAACTAAGCTTGGGGATGCTGATACGTCTCCGACGTATCGATAATTTCTTATGTTCCATGCCACATTATTGATGATATCTACATGTTTTATGCATACTTTATGTCATATTTATGCATTTTCCGGCACTAACCTATTAACGAGATGCCGAAGAGCCAGTTGCTGTTTTCTGCTGTTTTTGGTTTCAGAAATCCTAGTAAGGAAATATTCTCGGAATTGGACGAAATCAATGCCCAGGGGCCTATTTTCACACGAAGCTTCCAGAAGTCCGAAGAGGAGACGAAGTGGGGCCACAAGGTGGCCAGACACCAGGGCGGCGCGGCCCAAGCCCTGGCCGCGCCGGCCTGTCGTCTGGGCCCCTCATGACGCCCCTTTACCTGCCCTTCCGCCTACTTAAGCCTCCGTCGATAATAGACCCAGTACCGAGAGCCACGATACGGAAAACCTTCCAGAGACGCCGCCGCCGCCAATCCCATCTCGGGGGATTCAGGAGATCGCCTCCGGCACCCTGCCGGAGAGGGGAATCATCTCCCGGAGGACTCTTCACCGCCATGGTCGCCTCCGGAGTGATGAGTGAGTAGTTCACCCCTGGACTATGGGTCCATAGCAGTAGCTAGATGGTCGTCTTCTCCTTATGTGCTTCATTGTCGGATCTTGTGAGCTGCCTAACATGATCAAGATCATCTATCTGTAATGCTATATGTTGTGTTTGTTGGGATCCGATGGATAGAGAATACTATGTTATGTTGATTATCAATCTATTACCTATGTGTTGTTTATGATCTTGCATGCTCTCCGTTGTTAGTAGAGGCTCTGGCCAAGTTTTTGCTAGTAACTCCAAGAGGGAGTATTTATGCTCGATAGTGGGTTCATGCCTCCATTAAATGCAGGACGGTGTGAGAAAGTTCTAAGGTTGTGGATGTGCTGTTGCCACTAGGGATAAAACATTGATGCTATGTCCGAGGATGTAGTTATTGATTACATTACGCACCATACTTAATGCAATTGTCTGTTGTTTGCAACTTAATACTGGAAGGGGTTCGGATGATAACCTGAAGGTGGACTTTTTAGGCATAGATGCATGCTGGATAGCGGTCTATGTACTTTGTCGTAATGCCCAATTAAATCTCACAATACTCATCATATCATGTATGTGCATTGTCATGCCCTCTCTATTTGTCAATTGCCCAACTGTAATTTGTTCACCCAACATGCTATTTATCTTATGGGAGAGACACCTCTAGTGAACTGTGGACCCCGGTCCATTCTTTTAATCGAATACAATCTACTGCAATACTTGTTCTCTTGTTTCTGCAAACAATCATCATCCACACTATACATCTAATCCTTTGTTACAGCAAGCCGGTGAGATTGACAACCTCACTGTTTCGTTGGGGCAAAGTACTTTGGTTGTGTTGTGCAGGTTCCACGTTGGCGCCGGAATCCCTGGTGTTGCGCCGCACTACATCTCGCCACCATCAACCTTCAACGTGCTTCTTGGCTCCTACTGGTTCGATAAACCTTGGTTTCTTACTGAGGGAAAACTTGCTGCTGTACGCATCACACCTTCCTCTTGGGGTTCCCAACGGACGTGTGTATACACGCTATCAAGCATATTTTCTGGCGCCGTTGCCGGGGAGATCAAGACACGCTGCAAGGGGAGTCTCCACAATCCAATCTCTTTACTTGGTTTTTGTCTTGCTTTATTTTATTTACTACTTTGTTTGCTGCACTAAATTAAAAACACAAAAAAATTAGTTGCTGGTTTTACTTTATTTGCTATCTTGTTTGCTATATTAAAAACACAAAAAAAATTAGTTACTTGCATTTACTTTACTTATTTCATCATGTTTCCTCCTAAGTTCACTTTGAAAGACATACCGGTAGGACAAGGGTCTATTATTGGGAGAGATAATATAGAAGAATTTTTCACACATGTTAGTATGGTTGAAGATTTTGAAGATAGACACTTGGTAGAACTTGCTCCTACTTATGAAATTGCTGCTGCTTCTTTAGTACACATGATAGAAGCTAAATTTGTTAATCTCAATCCTATAATACAACATATGTTTCTTACACTAGGAGATATGGAAGAAGGAGAAAAGAAAGATTTTGTTTTAGAAACCCTTCTCAAAGAATTTGGAGGTATAGCAAGAGAAGCTAGAAAAGTTTTTACTAAATATAATATGCTTGGCTCTTATACCAACTTTGCCAGTATCCTTGAAAAGATGGATATGGATAGAATAAAGTACACTAATAATGTCAATAATGGTGGGGAGATTAAAGTACCGATACCTATTAAACTCCTAGGAATGCATGAAGCACTAGAAAAGAATTTTGATTGGATTGTTCCTGAAAATTTGTTTGATGAGAGTAGCAAGCCTAAGGGTAATGAAAAGGGAGCCTCTGAAACTTACATAGATAAGATACAATGCATTGTTGATAAAACTCCAAACCCTACTATCGATGCTTCATCTCTTGATAATACTTGATACACATTTTCTGCGCCTAGCTGAAAGGCGTTAAAGAAAAGCGCTTATGGGAGACAACCCATGTTTTTACTACAGTACTTTTGTTTTATATTTGAGTCTTGGAAGTTGTTACTACTGTAGAAACCTCTCCTTATCTTAGTTTTATTGCATTGTTGTGCCAAGTAAAGTCTCTAATAGAAGGATGATACTAGATTTGGATTACTGCGCAGAAACAGATTTCTTTGCTGTCAAGAATCTGGGCCTAATTCTCTGTAGGTAACCTAGAAAATTATGCCAATTTACGTGAGTGATCCTCAGATATGTACGCAACTTTCATTAGTTTTAAGTTTTCTCATCTGAGCAATTATGGTGCCCCTTAAAAATACGTCTTTACGAACTGTTCTGTTTTGACAGATTCTGCCTTTTATTTCGCATTGCCTGTTTTGCCATGCTAGATGGATTTTTCAATTCCATTGACTTTCAGTAGCTTTGTGCAATGTCCAGAAGTTTAAAGAATGATTGTGTCACCTCTGAATATGTAAATTTTGATTGTGCACTAACCCTCTAATGAGTTGTTTTGAGTTTGGTGTGGAGGAAGTTTTCAAGGATCAAGAGAGGAGGATGATACAACATGATCAAGGAGAGTGAAAGCTCTAAGCTTGGGGATGCCCCGGTGGTTCACCCCTACAATTTAACAGTGAGGTTGTCAATCTCACCGGCTTGCTGTAAACAAAGGATTAGATGTATAGTGTGGAATATGATGTTTGCGAAGAACTGTAAAGAACAAGTATTGCAGTAAGTTGTATTAAGATGTAAAAGAATGGACCGGGGTCCACAGTTCACTAGAGGTGTCTCTCCGATAAGAAATAGCATGTTGGGTGAACAAATTACAGTTGGGCAATTGACAAATAAAGAGGGCATAACAATGCACATACATATCATGATGAGTAGTGTGAAATTCAATTGGGCATTACGACAAAGTAGATAGACCGCTATCCAGCATGCATCTATGCCTAAAAAGTCCACCTTCGGGTTAGCATCCGCACCCCTTCCAGTATTAAGTTGCAAACAACAGACAATTGCATTAAGTATGGTGCGTAATGTAATCAACACAAATATCCTTAGACAAAGCATTGATGTTTTATCCCTAATGGCAACAGCACATCCACAACGTTTGAACTTTCTGTCACTGTCCCAGATTTAATGGAGGCATGAACCCACTATCGAGCATAATTACTCCCTCTTGGAGTTACTAGCAAAAACTTGGCCAGAGCCTCTACTAGCAACGGAGAGCATGCAAGATCATAAACAACACATAGATGATAGATTGATAATCAACATAACATAGTATTCCATATTCATCGGATCCCAACAAACGCAACATGTGGCATTACAAATAGATGATCTTGATCATGTTAGGCAGCTCACAAGATCTAACATGATAGCACAATGAGAAGAAGACAACCATCTAGCTACTGCTATGGACCCATAGTCCAGGGGTGAACTACTCACACATCGATCCGGAGGCGATCATGGCGATGAAGAGTCCTTCGGGCGATCTCCTGAATCCCTCGAGATGGGATTGGTGGCGGCGGCGTCTCTGGAAGGTTTTCCGTATCGTGGCTCTCGGTACTGGGATATTCGCGACGAAGGCTTTAAGTAGGCGGAAGGGTAGGTCAGGGGGCGACACGAGGGCCCCACACACCAGGGCCGCGCGGGCAAGGCCTGGGCCGCGCCGCCCTGCTGTGTCGGCGCCTCGTGGCCCCACTTCGTAACTCCTCCGGTCTTCTGGAAGCTTCGTGGAAAAATAAGACCCTGGGTGTTGATTTCGTCTAATTCCGAGAATATTTCCTTACTAGGATTTCTGAAACCAAAAACAGCAGAAAACAGCAACTGGCTCTTCGGCATCTTGTCAATAGGTTAGTGCCGGAAAATGCATAATAATGACATAAAGTGTGTATAAAACATGTGAGTATCACCAATAAAGTAGCATGGAACATAAGAAATTATAGATACGTTTGAGACGTATCAGGGCCCATCATAACTTCTTTGTTTGTAGTTAGTTTATCATTATTCAAAATCAATCCTTTGTCCACAAATCATTTATTTGATCACAAAGTAAACCATCCCTACAAGGTTCGTGTAATATCCCAGGTTTAGATGCAATAAAATGAGAGAACACCAAAGTGTGCATTGCATCCATGCATAGAAAATCCGGGGAATTTTCGCGCTTCAAATAAAACTTACCACAGTAACTGAAGTTTCACTTGACTTGCTGGAACTGAAGTAGATCATCAAGTCAAGCGCTATAAACTTCACTGTGATCTTTGCTAAAACCTTGTTTTGGGTAGAGATGATTTGATCTATGGGCTAGATCAAATAGTAGTAGAATTACAACAAACAACACCTTAATTAAGGATCAACTACAAGATCTTATAAAGGATCTCAACATGACATTCCTTACAACAACACATGAATAATTATTCAACTATAAATCAAAGAACACCATTAATTGAGAAACTATTCTTTACTTATCTTATCCATGTCTTCTATTAAATAAATGTTCCTACCATGAGTCACATGGTCTAGCTTTTCAACTACAATACTTGAGTCAAGTCAAGAACATTCATATTCATTCTTCATTAACCTTGACCATTCCAACCTTGTTTCTCAATTCATACCATTAAACCTGAGAGAAAGGAGAGAACCATTTATATGCTTATAATATGCATTCAATAGAACCTAGCTTAATATTTAAAACTAATCCAAGTGAGGTAATTGTTGATACTAACCAATGTTATTATAAATATAAGTCAAGTACTAAACTCTAATTGACTTAGTAAGAATCTATTCTTCTAGTAAATATAGAAAGGCAAGTGTTGTGATCATTACAACTTGGTAATGATCATAAACCCTAGAGAACCCTACCTATTCAGAAGAGCTCAACATAAAGAGGTATACTCAAGTATATGGACTTATACTTGATCTTGGAGAGAGAACCATAATTCACCAATGAATTGTTATGAGGCCAATACTTTGATCATTACAAATTGGGTGATGATCACAAACCCTAAAAATCTAAGTGAATGTGTTGGGAGAAGTATTAAAGAAGAGAGACTAGTGAGGAATAAGTGGATCATGTCTAATGCATGATCTTACTTTATAAATTGAGATGATAAGTTAAACCTATATATGTGATCCATAGATCTCATTCTTCACATGAAATGATAAGTAAATCATTAGTAGTTAATCAGACCAATACTCATGCCTTGTATAGAGTAGTAATGATGTTGTATTTAAACCTTGCCAATCCAAATACCACTTTGGATTATGATTAGAACCCTGCCATACCTCATGCCTATTTATACTTAAATTTAGTGAAGATTATGCAAAACTCTAAACCCTTTCACATAGGATTCACCCACATAAAATATTGTTTCCTAACTTGTGAATCATGGATCACAAGTAATAACCCAAGCCATATATACTTAAAGACTAAGGCCATCTAGGAGTAGAATGAAATCAATATTCCATTTTACTTTGCTATCCAAATACCTTGTTTAGTGAACCAAATAAAATAGAATTCATAGAAGTAGTTGAGTTAACCATGATGAGCTTAGGATCTATTTCAAGTAAGCCAAGCCAGAATTGCTAAGCAAGATTAATAAAGATATAGTTTGTTCAACCATTTTCTTAAACTCTTAAAAATAAATTCCACACATAAAATCATGAACCAATCCCATTTCCTTTACCATTTGTTAAATACTAGCCATAATTAATTTATATATGAATGATCACTATGGTTAAGCACTAGAAAAATAGAATGTGTTAACCATGCACATGTTCTTAATTTCAAAGCATTTTTACAGATTTGATCCTAATTAAAAAGCAATTGAGATGAACCCTAAGATCATTTCTATTTTAAATTTTTAATACACCTCATAAGAACCCCAAGTTAATCATACATTAGTTACACCACAAAACTATGCAGTAAGTAATAGTATTAAGTTATCTTGATACTCAAATAATTTAGAACCTGCAAAAAGAAACTAAATTCAAATTTGGATTCAAATAACAAAACACAAAACAGAAAATATAAATAGAAAAATTTGAAAAGAGAAAGAGAGGGAAACTTACCTGGTGGACCTCAGCACCGCAGCAGCCCATCACCACCACGTCCACGCAAGCCCACCAGTAGCCCAGCCCGCGAACCAAACCCCAGCCCAAGTACCTGTTCGTGTTAAACAGAAGAAAAGCGAGGTCGTCGTCTTCCCCGTGCTCGACAACGCGATGGTGAGCTCCGGCCACGTCCTCGCTGCGGATAGAGATGCCCCTGGACGCCAAGACTATGCCCAATACTCAATTGAAGTTGCACCAAGTCCGTGTGATCCACAATTCGCCAAGATTCGTGCCCGAACCGTGTGCGTCGTTGATACGTCTCCGACGTATCGATAATTTCTTATGTTCCATGCCACATTATTGATGATATCTACATGTTTTATGCACACTTTATGTCATATTCGTGCATTTTCTGGAACTAACCTATTAACAAGATGCCGAAGTGCCAGTTCCTGTTTTCTGCTGTTTTTGGTTTCAGAAATCCTAGTAACGAAATATTCTCGGAATCGGACGAAATCAACGCCCAGGTTCCTATTTTGCCCGGAAGCATCCAGAACACACGAGAACCGCCAGAGAGGGGGCACAGGGCTACCAAACCCTAGGCCGGCGCGGCCAAGGGGGGGGCCGCGTCCCCCTATAGTGTGGGCCCCCCAGAAGTCCACCGACCTTGCCCTTCCGCCTATTTAAAGCCTCCGTCGCGAAAACCCTGATACGTTCGACGAAACCAGAGAAAACCTTCCAGAGCCGCCGCCATCGCGAAGCCAAGATCTGGGGGACAGGAGTCTCTGTTCCGGCACGCCACCGGAACGGGGAAGTGCCCCCGGAAGGCTTCTCCATCGACACCACCGCCATCTTCATCACCGCTGCTGACTCCCATGAGGAGGGAGTAGTTCTCCATCGAGGCTCGGGGCTGTACCGGTAGCTATGTGGTTCATCTCTCTCCTATGTACTTCAATACAATAATCTCATGAGCTGCCTTACATGATTGAGATTCATATGATGATGCTTGTAATCTAGATGTCGTTATGCTAGTCAAGTGAATTTTACTTATGTGATCTCCGGAGACTCCTTGTCCCACGTGTGTAAAGGTGACAGTGTGTGCACCGTGTGGGTCTCTTAGGCTATATTTCACAGAATACTTATTCACTGTTATGAATGGCATAGTGAAGTGCTTATTTATATCTCTTTATGATTGCAATGTGTTTTGTATCACAATTTATCTATGTGCTACTCTAGTGATGTTATTAAAGTAGTTTTATTCCTCCTGCACGGTGTAATGGTGACAGTGTGTGCATCCGTGTTAGTACTTGGCGTAGGCTATGATTATGATCTCTTGTAGATTATGTTAACTATTGCTATGATGGTATCGATGTGTTCTATGCCTCCTTTCTTAGCATGAAGGTGACAGTGTGCATGCTACGTTAGTACTTGGTTTAGTCTTATTGATCTATCTTACACTCTAAGGTTATTTAAATATGAACATTGAATTGTGGAGCTTGTTAACTCCGGCATTGAGGGTTCGTGTAATCCTACGCAATGTGTTCATCATCCAACAAGAGTGTAGAGTATGCATTTATCTATTCTGTTATGTGATCAATGTTGAGAGTGTCCACTAGTGCAAGTGTAATCCCTAGGCCTTGTTCCTAAATACTGCTATCGCTGCTTGTTTCTTTGTTTCTTTGCGTTACTCTTTGCTTGTTTACTGTCCTGGGCAAAGCACTTTTCTGGTGCCGTTGCTACTGCTACTATATATTCATACCACCTGTATTTCACTATCTCTTCGCCGAACTAGTGCACCTATTAGGTGTGTTGGGGACACAAGAGACTTCTTGCTTTGTGGTTGCAGGGTTGCATGAGAGGGATATCTTTGACCTCTTCCTCCCTGAGTTCGATAAACCTTGGGTGATCCACTTAAGGGAAAACTTGCTGCTGTCCTACAAACCTCTGCTCTTGGAGGCCCAACACTGTCTACAGGAAAAGGAGGGGGGCGTAGACATCAGTAGTCGTCGCAGCATCTCCACCTCTATCGCCGGCGAGACAACGTTCCCGACCACCTCGAGCTCTATAAATAGGCCAAGAGCTTCCCCTGGAAACCCTAAAGCTTCGCCGCCCATCCATTCCTTCCCAGAACCTTTCTATCTCTCGCAATCAACAAACATCACCGACGGCCGTTCTCCGGCTAGCCGTCGATTGAGAGCACCCCGAAGACCGTCAAGTGGCTTGGAGGATGCGCAAGAGCCTGCAGATCATCCTCGTGGAAGGAATCGAGGAGAGGAGGTCTCCACTGCCGCCAATCGATCGTTCCCTTTGCTCGGCATCCCGCAGAAAATCGAAGCTTGTCGTCGTCCTCGACTCCGGCATACTCCGTCAAGCATCTGGGAAGCATCCAGGTGAGCAGGCACGTCGAATGAGCTATTCTCTGCTTCCTAAAGTGCATCCTAGCGTTAGTTCATAAGTTGGCCGGACTGCGCCGCCGCAGATGAGCTCACCGGCGATGCTCCGGTGACCTTTGGGTGGTGGCATTGATGCTCACGAGCTCAGTATCGAGTCCTGGTTCGAACGCGCTAGGTTAGATAGTCACTGGGGGTCTCTGGAACCCATTCCGTCGCTCGCCGGAGCGTCACCGGCGTCCTCTCCGGCGAGACCAACGTGGCACTGCCACCTAAGCTCTGTTGACTGGTCGTTGCCCGCGTGGCAATTGACCCAGTCAACAGGCCCACCAGTCAGTGTCTGGAACTAGAAGTGAACCGGTATGTTTAGCCTTTTTGCTTTATTTCAAATTCCAGAAAATCACTGAAACTTTGCAAAATCATAGAAAATTCATTCCAACTCAGAAAAATATGAATAATATATCAAAATGCTCACAAAAATAAACTCTATCCAAATAAAATATAAAACAAAAATGTGTGTCAAAATAAAAATTCACTTATTTTTATCTTTATTAATTATGTCTTTCTAATTGTTTAAAATGCAAATTGAATTCAATAATTAGTGAAGTTTTAAATTTAAATTTTAACTATTCAGTAACTTAATAAAATGTTAAGATTAATTTCATTTACCATAATTGCATTAACTTAATTATTAGTGGTAATTCATAAACTCTAATTTGCAAATTACTATTTTCTATTCTCTTTAAATAGTAATAACTCAAGAAAATATTATAAGTCAATATTATGTTGGTAAATCAAAACTTATTTACTTAAAAATCTTTAGTTAACAAGTTAATTATTTTAAACACTAATAACAATTATTAAACCCTGATTCTTAATTAAACCAAAATAGGAGTTACACTATTATTAAATCTTTTGAAGATTAATAAAATGTCAAACCATTATTAATTGTTCTTCAAAGTAATTAGTTACCACACCTATATTACCCATCATCATTTTAGGAGATGTACCATAATTTAGAAACCCTAGTTTTAATTTAAGTAAGACATTGATCTCATTATTTTATGTGTTCATCCTAAATAGTTGCAATCCTAAAACCCTAGGGGTTTAGCTCATGTAATCATATAAGCTTCATCTATACCTATAGAACCCTAATAAGAAACCAATGAATGCATGCTTATGGTCCACTAGCATAAACCAAGTCACATGAGATTATCATTTCATGTTCCTATTCTTAATTAAAACCTATATGATCCACTAATGTCACCTAGGTATAAACCCTAACTTGTTAATGGAATTAGTACCATTGATCACTATTTCTATATACCACACCATGAAAATCAACCTCAATCATCAAACCCTAGTAGAATCATAATGATAAACCCTAGTACCAACCTTGTGTAGCAATTCACATCACATGCTCCTATTCAACTAAACCCTACTTAGGAAATGATAATTCACTTAGCTTAGAAACCATTAGAGATTATTTAGGAAAGCAAATGTGAAGCCATAGTAAACCTAATAGCAAACCTATGGAACCATCTTAATAACCATCCTTTGATATGATGTATATGAGAAACCATAGCAATAAACCTACCAATACTTGCTATATAGAAACCATTCCAAGTTAAGAACCAACTAGTTCCTATTAGTGCAACTAAATGAACTCAATAGTAAACCCTAGAGTTACATAGCTCCTATGTATAGTAGTTCATATTCTTATTTAACATGTTCTTCAAAAGTTATTCTTTTGAAGTACAAATGTTAATCAAACCATAGAAGCCATAGTTCTTATTTGAAATACTCATTAATTTTTAATTAACATGTTCTTCAAAAGTTATTCTTTTGAAGTATAGTATAAGTAATCATCAACCATGTTCTGTAGAACTTAAAAATGACAACTGTTCTTTACATATTATTCCACTACTATTCTTTATGTGTATGATTGTTATGATGTCTTATATCACTTGGTTATGAATCTAATATAACCAAACCCTAATAAGAACCTTGTTTGAGAACCATTCTAAAAGTGCAACAAACCCTAGAGAAATATTTACCACTCATACATTCTAAATCATTAAGGTTAGGTTACGCTCGGGATGATTGCATCTCATACTATGCATTATAGCATCTTTGCCTGTTCTTTAAACATTGTCCTTACCGGACAATGATGGTATTTCAGAATTTGGAGTTATCACATATCGAAGCTTTTGCCTGCATAATCTTGCAGTCAAGAAAGGCAAGTTCATCGCTTGCTCATGTCATTTGATTATTTGTATCAAACTATATGCAAAGTACTATACTTATCACTCATGCATTGAAAAGCAAAGTATTATTTTACAATTATGAATATGACTATGTGGTGGGCAATGGAACCATGGTATGTGTTGATATGGTGGAGGTTCCATTGCACGGGTACTACTCATCTAGGACTAAGTACCAATGCCGTCCAGTGATTCTAGCGCCGTACATATCGCGTTAACCATGAGATCTATAATGGCTCTAGGGAAGCCAGCCGTATCTTTTCCCTTCTGCACGCCAACGGACTGGTAGAGCTGCGGGGTGTTGGAGGCACTGCCGTAGGTTGGGATAGCCTTTTAAATCCCCATCCATTAGTGATGTTTAGCTCTACGGTCTATGATGGATTGTCCGGAGTACACCGTGAGTAAAGCCGTATTATCGGGAGAAGTCTACTGGGGGTGTACGGTCGCAGATAAGGGGTGGTTTTCAGACGCGGAGAAGGCGGTGTGGGCTTGGATCTTTATACCTGGCCTCACACCAAAGGAAGTGTGAACGGGGGCAAGTCCCTGCGGATGGCAAAAAGGGTGGGATCTCTTGTGGGAAAAGTAACGCACCTCTGCAGAGGGTATCAAGAATTGTGACTGTCACTCCCTGTTCGGGAAGGAGGCTATGACAGCAGAAAGGAACTCCACGAAGTTCTAGTCAACCTGTGAAGACTGACGGGCATAGTTTTCAGAATAAAATAAACCTTTTGAAGAAATGTTTACAAAAACTTGCATTGGCCTATGACTTTCTGGTCTATGGCTGTAGCTAGTGCATGATACACCTATTTCCTAATAGGAACTTGCTGAGTACGCTCGTACTCATTCTATCCCATTTGAACCCCCTTCTTAGATCAAGGCACCGAAGGAGAAACTACCGTGGAACTCGAAGACAAAGGAGTAAACTGCAACAAGATGAAGAATCCAATCAAAGAAGTCAATGGAGTCAACTTCTGCATCAGCTATAATGAAAACCTAGACTAGTAATAGAAGGGAACCTTTCCCTAATCCTAGCACCTAAGTAGCTAGATTTCTATAGCAAGCCAATTAGCTCTTAAACTTGAGTTAGCAATAAGGTAGACTACGAGTCGTTCTTCTGGAGCTTTATTTGAAGTTTTACCTCACTGTAAAGTAGGAGGCTATGTTGATCTTATGTAAACAGTTCGTGTGTATTTCTATAGACATACCTTGGACTCGCATATGTTTCTGTTGTACCACTCTGAGAGATGTAATATGAGTGGAACGGTGTTTCACTTGTGTTATGTCAACGACTTGTGTACTACACCATGCAGTGGTACGCTGGGTCACCGCAGTTCAATAAGTACTTCGATCTCCATGGCTAAAACACTTTGTAGTCATGGAAGCCATGATCGTCGTGGCCGCTTCCGGAACCAATTTCCGATGCTGCGCTACTCTGATCATTATGCTCAGGTTCATAAACCTTATCAAGTTCTATTGTCCTCCCACTCAAATACTTCGCTAGAAAACAATTTCTTGAAATAAATAAGAAACATCGACAAACACTTTTGTCTTTGTATTCATAGTGGAAAGAATTCCCAATCAATACTTTGGGATAACCAACAAAGACATTCATCCGATTTTGGTTGTAAACTCTTAGACCAAAAATATAAAGAAAGGACTATTAGGGTTTATACCCATGCCATAACTTGTATGGTGTCATTTCAACGGATCATGATGATGCTCTATTTAGTGTAAAAGCGGTAGTCACTAAAGCATAATCCACAAAAATATAATGGCATCATTTTATTTTTATCTCATCATTAACCCAACATGGTTTGGATACATCTCTCGGATACTATATCATCACTATGATACTGCAAGAAATGTGAGTTGTAGAACAATTTCATAACTCTCTTAGATGTTTGCTAAAACTCGTAATTCAAATATTTTCCCAATGATCCAATCATAGATATTTGACTTTTCTATTACGATGATTTCCACTTCATGCTGAAATCTATTTGAATCCATTCAAATGTTTCAAACTTCTTCCTTATCGAATATATCCACATATATATACTCAATTCATTGTTGTATGTTTTCACTAAGTTAGTTGCCCGTTCAACTCTTGGCCTATAAACGGTATTTTAGTCATTCTCTTTAGAAAAGATTTGCAAGCGCCAAACGATTCAAAAATCAAATGACTCCAAAAATCCATTTGCATGGAGTTTCTTCATGTGTTCCTTTCTAACATGACCTAAATGGCGGTTCCACAAATAAGTGGAATTCAAATCATTTGCCTTATGTCATTTTAGCGTCAGTGTTATGTATGTGTGTTTCACCATTAAGATTTATAATAACTTATCCATCGTACATGGAGTAATGTCATAATTTGAACAACTCATTGTTTTCATTTGACCAGAGCAAAATAACAATTTATTAAGTTCTTTATTATAAATTCTAAGGGCTAGGTAGAATGCCAACGACAAACATGATAACACTTTATTATGTTCCAGACGTGCATTATTACCATATTCCTTATTAGTTACTTAGGCCATCATATTCTTGTATTGCGTTGTATTGTATGACATCTCATACCAACCAACCTGGTACACGTACCTAAGAATTTCTTTATGTGACCAAACAAGGAATACATCCATAACATGTATATCATTTATATACACCTGAGCTAGACTTTCTAGTCTTTTCTTTCTTTCTGCCAAAATATCTTTTGTAGTTTCTCTTTTAGCTTTCCTCATTATTCAGAAAAACACTTCAACATCAATAACTTCTAGGTTTGTTGGTCAAATACCAATAACCTTGAGGTTCTTAATTTGAAGTTGATCATCATATGACAAGTGTTCCGGATTTCACTATTAGTAACCTTTTAATATGATGAACAATTTCACTCATAATTTTATCCATCATATCATGACGACTTTTCGAGACCATGTCTGTACATGCTAGGCTCGTAAAGTTTAACCTCAGTATTCGCATTTGCAAATCTGGCTTGCACCCGTTGTATGCACACGTAGAATCTATACCTCAGTATTCGAAACGACGAGTCTTAGCAACGGTGCATACTAAGGACGATCACTTCATGGATATGCGAATATCGTTAGTGCCCCAATAGTTGGAGGATTGGGACGCCTTGCGTCTTCAACCTTCGTACATTCCCATAAAACTTATGAGTTTATGTAGTCTCACCAAATTATATTCTATCATCTTGCAATAAGGTCTTAGATATCACATATATCTCATACCTTGATTATTTCTGAAAACTAAATTTTCAGCTCCTTACTTTTCAAACAGATTTGAACTTCAAGTTTCACGGAGACAAGATAACTTTAGGTACTAATTGAAACCATAGTTCTTTGAATCAACAATGTGAGGTTTACTAAAAGTTTGCAATAGGACTTAATCATTTCTTGATTCTTTAACAATACGGTACCAGTCCGTAAAGTTTATTGTCAGATTTTAACAGTATTTCTATCTCAATAACAAGACTAGCGCTTGGTAGTAAAACGGATGCCAATACTACAAAATTAATTCAAAATACTACTCAGACTATGTTTATGATAATTAGTTCATGTTTTAATCTAATTACTAATGAACTCCCACTTAATACAACATCCCTCATAGTTGTTAAGTGGTACACGATCCACATCCACTACACCAAAACCGATCATCACGTGAGATGATGTAGCTTCAATGGTGAACATCAACATGTTGATCATATCATCCATATGACTCGTGTTCAACCTTTCGGTTTCCGTTGTCCCGAGGCCATGTCTGTACATGCTAGGCTCGTCAAGCAAACCCAAGTATTCCGCGTGTGCAACATGGCTTACACCCGTTGTATATGAACGTTGAGTCTATCACATCCGATCATCACGAGATGCTTCGAAATGACGAACTATATCAACGGTGCATACGAGGGGAGAACACTTTATTATCTTGATATTAATGTGAGGGATCATCTTATAATGCTACCGTCGCGTTCTAAGCAAAATAAGATGCATAAAGGATTAACATCACATGCAATTCATATGTGATATGATATGGCCCTTTAGTCTTTGCGCCTTCGATCTTCATCTCCAAAGCACGGACTTGATCTCCATCATCAATGGGCATGATCTCCATCATCGTCGGTGTAGCGTCAAGGTCCATGGCGCCATCTTCATGGTTGTTCACCTCATGTAGCAACTATTACAACTACTTTGAAATACTACTCAACATGAAATTTAAAGACAACCATAAGTCTCCTGCCGGTTGCCACAGTACAATAATGATCATCTCATACATATTCATCATCACATCATGGCCATATCACATCACCAAACCCTGCAAAAACAAGTTAGACGTCTCTAATTTGGTTTGCATATTTTACGTGGTTTAGGGTTTTCGAGTAAGATCCAATCTACCTACGAACATGAACCACAACGGTGATACTAGTGTTGTCAATAGAAAGAGTAAATTGAATCTTCACTATGGTGGGAGAGACAGACACCCGCAAAGCCACTTATGCAATACAAGTTGCATGTTGAACGTGGAGCAAGTCTCATGAACGCAACCATGTAAAGTTAGCCCGAGCCGCTTCATCCCGCCATGCCACAAAGATGCAAAGTACTCGAACTAAAGACAACAAAGCATCAACGCCCACAATATAATTGTGTTCTACTCATGCAACCAATCTATGCATAGACTCGGCTCTGATACCACTGATGGGATTCGTAGCATAGAAAACAAAAAATTTCCTACCGCGAGAACGCAATCCAAGCCAAGATGCAATCTAGAAGATGGGAGCAACGAGTGGATGAATGAGACTAACCCTTGAAGATTTCCAAAGCCTACAAGAGGAGGCTCTCGTTGCTGCGGTAGACGATCACTTGCTGCTTTCAAAAGCGCGTAGAAGATCTTGACGGTGCCACAATCGGGCAGCACCTCCGTACTCGGTCACACGTACGGTGTTGATGAAGACGTCCTTCTCCCCGTTCCAGCGGGCAGCGGAAGTAGTAGATCCTCCTCGGAATCCCGGCAGCACGACGGCGTGGTGGCGGTGGTGGTGGAGAACTCCGGCAGGGCTTCGCCTATGCGATGTGGAAGTATTATGTGGAGGAGGAGAGGCTAGGGTTTGGGGAGAGGGGGTGGCTAGGGCGTCGGCCATGGGCAGCCCTAGGTGGTGCGGCCAAGAGTGGCTGCCCCCCTCCCTCTCCTCATTATATAGGTGGAAATCCCCAAGAGTTGTAGTCCAAGTCTTTGAATAAGACCCCAACAACAAAACCTCCCATAGGTGGGAAACCTACTCAAGGGGGGAGTCCTACCCAAGGTGGGACTCCCACCTTTCCCTTAGGTGGGGTGGCCGGCCACCTATGGTGTAGTCCACCTGGGACTCCACCCCGTAGGGTTTGGCTGGCCATCCAAGGTGGAGTCCCTCCGGGACTCCACTTTCCATGGTGATTTCTTCCGGACTTTTCTAGAACCTTCTAGAACCTGCCATAAATGCACCGGATCATTTCCAAACTTGGAATATGACTTCCTATATATGAATCTTATTCTCCGTACCATTCCAGAACTCCTCGTGATGTCCTGGATCCCATCCGAGACTCCGAACAAAACTTCTAACTCCATTCCATATTCCATATCTACTTTAAACGACATCAAACCTTAAGTGTGTCACCCTATGGTTCGCGAACTATGCAGACATGGTTGAGACTTCTCTCCGACCAATAACCAATAGCGGGATCTGGAGATCCATAATGGCTCCCACATATTCAAGGATGACTTAGTGATCGATTGAACCATTTACATACGATACCGATTCCCTTTGTCACGCGATATTTTACTTGTCCGAGGTTTGATCATCGGTATCTCTATACCTCGTTCAACCTCGTCTCCTGACAAGTACTCTTTACTCGTACCGTGGTATGTGGTCTCTTATGAACCATTCATATGCTTGCAAGCTAATTAGACGACATTCCACCGAGAGGGCCCAGAGTATATCTATCCGTCATCGGGATGGACAAATCCCACTGTTGATCCATATGCCTCAACTCATACTTTCCGAATACCTAATCCCACCTTTATAACCACTCATTTACGCAGTGGCGTTTGATGTAATCAAAGTACCTTTCCGGTATAAGTGAATTACATGATCTCATGGTCGAAAGGACTAGGTAACTATGTATCGAAAGCTTATAGCAAATAACTTAATGACGTGATCTTATGCTACGCTTAATTTGGGTGTGTCTATTATATCATTCACATAATGACATAACCTTGTTATTAATAACATCCAATGTTCATGATCATGAAACGATGATCATCTATTAATCAACAAGCTAGTTATACAAGAGGCTTACTAGGGACTCCTTGTTGTTCACATAACACACATGTATCAATGTTTCGGTTAATACAATTATAGCATGGTATGTAAATATTATCATAAACTCAAAGATATATAATAACCATTTTATTATTGCCTCTTGGGCATATCTCCAACATGCCCTAGACTCAAAGGTTAGTCCACTATAAAATATATCAACTAAGTTATGCTTTTCCAAATCATGTCCAGGCCGAGCTCTGATAAGAGAGCAAAACCTTGCCCAAGCTTCAGGCAATTTCTCTCCATCTTCCTCATCAAAACTATAAATTTTCTACAAAGCAATATGTTGAGCACTAGCAGGAAAATGTTTTCGAAAGAAAACATCAAGCAAACCACTTGGACTATCAATAGAATCAGGAGGCAAACTATTATACCAAGTTTTAGCATCATCCTTTAATGAGAAAGGAAAAAATTTAGCAACAAAATAAGTACGCTTCTTAATATCATCACAAAACAAGCTACTCAAAGTAGAAAGCTCATTCATGTGTTCTATAGCACTTTCTTTTTCGGTACCACAAAAAGGTGTTTTCTCAACAATAGATATATGAGATAAATCAAGAGAAAAATCATAATCCTTATCCTTAATGTTTATAGGAGATGTGGCAAATTTAGGATCAAGAGACAGTTTATATCTAACAACATGTTGTGCAAGAAGCTTTTTAATGTTACTTACACTAGTAGTAGCATTACATTTATCAATAAAATCATCATCAAGTTCCACATAATCTTCATCAAGATCATCACTAGAGTATTCAACAGACTCAGGTGAATTAACAGGTGTAACCGTATTTTCATTACGAATTTCAGTATTTTCAATTTGTCTAGACCTAGCAATTGTAGCATCTAGAAAAGAACCTAATGAACCATTATCATCAAGCACAGCAGAAGCATCATCAAAATTATAAGAGGAATTTTCAGATTCAGCAGAAGTACCAGCATGTGAAACTTGTGGTGGTGAAACAAGTTGACTTATCACAGATGGTGAATCAAGAGCAGCAGAGGTACTCAGAGTTGTACCTTTTCTTGTATGGATGGTAATATGACGGCTTTAGCATCGCGAGGTTTACCTATGATGAAGGATTTGCAGCGAACAATATCAATCCAAGTGAACTTGCAAATAAAGCTATGCTCCCCGGTAACGGCGCCAGAAAATAGTCTTGATGATCCACAAGTATAGGGGATCGCAACAGTATTCGAGGGAAGTAAAACCCAATTTATTGATTCGACACAAGGGGAGCCAAAGAATATTTGTAAGCCTTAACAGCGGAGTTGTCAATTCAGCTGCACCTGGAAACAAACTTGCTCGCAAAAGTTTACCGATGCAGCAGTTTTATAGCGATAGCTATAGTGAAATATAAGCAGCGATGTAATAAAGACAGCAGTAGTGATCTATTATCTATACCTACTAATAAAGGAAGTAAGGTTTCTCCCCTAATTTTTCGTCCGTTTTAAATTTGCCCCTAATGTTTAGTAGATATTACAGATGTTGCCACCGGTCAAGTGATAACGTTTCGTCTGTCGCCAATCCTCCTCTATCGCGTAGACTGATGGTCCCGTATTGCAGCTCAATCCATCTCCCTGCGCGCCGCCGCCGGAAGAAATCCGCTCATGGGCTGTAGCTCTCCGCACGCATGACCATCGGGAGGGGACGAACCCCGCACCCAAGGTGAGTGGCGCCGTCCATCGGGAGGCCGGGAGAAGCCAGGAGGAACCCTGTTACCCGGCGAGATGGGAATTCATCTTGGAGTCCCGACCTCAGGCGCTGCCTCGACTATGCCGCCTCCCACCTCAGAGATGGCCACGCGGACGGAATACGTGGCGACGCTGGCCATCAAGGCCGACCAGTCATGCTCTTGGACCAGATTTGCGTTGTCGGTCCCGGTGACCTCGGTCGTCGAGGCCATTCTCATCCCCGATGGCCTTTGGAGAGTGCTTCTTAAACTGGCCATGGAGAAGAATGAGGATATATCGAGGTTCATCTTCTGCGAGGCAAGGCCAGTCAATCCCATACGGCCAGAATTGCGTCTTTGAGGGAAATGGGTCAGCCTGGTGGGGATTTGGATCCCAGTTCCACGGTTGAGGTGTTGGGGAGAAGATGGGGACTTCAATCGATTTGTACGTTGACCCGAGTTGGTGACGCCGATGGTAAGTCTGCACTCCGTCCCTCGGGTTGAAAATCTTGAGTTGGGTGAATCCTGAAACTGTTTCAATGCCTCATGTACTTTCGTTTGCATCTAATGCAGGATTCCAACCAAGTGAATTGCCGTATGATTGTGTCTCTGATTAAGAAAAATTCCGCCCCGGATGGTCGCCTGCAATGTTTGCTGCCCTTACCCGCACTACAATCATGCTATCTATCTAGGCCAAGCCAATACAGAGCATCAACTTCGTTGAATTTATCAAATGATGAGCTGATGCAGCCAGTTGATGGAATTCATGCTGCTTCAGCATTGGCAGCATTGGCTACAGAATAACTTTCTAATTCACTACAGTATCACAGAAATTAAATTACTTACGTGCATATGTAAATCTATCAGAAGGTGTTGGTGGTGCATATGTGTTTTACCTTACATACATATGTAAATCTATCTGAAGGTCCTGATGGTACATATGTGTTTTAGCTTACATGCAAGTCCATCTGAGATGGCTTATCTACTATCTGAAGTGTGTTGGATTGGGAGTTATACCAATGAATAATCTGGTTCATGTTTCGGTGATGTAGGAAACACAAATTAATAACTTTCAAACATGGGTAGAACATAATTATTCTGCTCATGTAAGTGGGAAGAAATAAAGCATCTAATTCGATATGTTCTTCATATGAAAAAACTAGCTGTATACTACTCTCTGTTTTATTTTTCTTCCATCTGTGGTAAGTATTCAATAAGAAGGAAGTTGTAGCATCATCCTAAAAGAAATTAAGCAGGTATCCTGAAGAATGTTTACCTTTATTATTAGCTCGAGGTGTGCCATGTATACCAACGAGTACATGCATACTGATTCGTTATGCATAGTAAGTATGATTCCGTTGGTGTTTGTGCTGGAAACTTAGGAGCCAATAATGAGAGAAATGACATACCCACAGAGCTTGCTCAGCGAAACGAAAATATGGATGTCCACTCTGTACTGGACTGAACTCTATAGCGTTATGATGGATGAATGTTGTATGCTCAGACCATTTCTTCTATTTGATCTATAATGTCAGCTATGTTCACTGGACGGCAGCTAGAATTCGTTAATTATTTTGTGTGCAAACATGTAAGATGACGATCTTCAAAATTTATGCATTGGAGGTTGGACCGATGGAGTGCTTCTTAGAATTCTATTATTTAGCCTCTTATTTTGTACTTCTATATGAAATATGCCTGTGAAAATACTTAACTTTTAATGACCCGATCTTTTCCCTCTCCCGATGCAACGCACGGATATTTTTCCTAGTTATATACTAAAAGCAAAATAAGGTGGATTAATAGAGCCACCAGATCCACATCATTTATATTAATATTGATAGTTAGATATAAAATGTATGGCTAGGATATAATAAAGAATTAATAGTAACATAACATATTTGACACAGTTTATGTTGAAAATGTCAGGTCTCTCAGATCTGCACTCATATAATTGAGCGACATGTGCCGTAAATAGATGTGTCTGTTTGGTTGGTACATACAACAAACTAGAGAAAGACCCAGCTGTATAAGCAACTAAGATATGGAAAGTTTGAAATAAAAAATTCAGCCGTGTACGCAACTAAACTTTGGTGATTGAAAACGTGATATCTTCAAAGAAAAGAAGAAAAGAAAGACCTTGCCACAACGTGTTAGCAATCGGACATGTACTTTTTTTTGCTGAACGCGCTAGGTAGCATGTCTAATTCTTTTTCCGGACTTATGACTTTCATTTAATCAGTTATTGAAATCTACGGTGCAAACGATTTATCAGTCTTTGTCTTTTATTTAAACTGCATTTAGGGTTTAGTTAAAAAAATTGTAAAGTTTTTCAAATATAGAGTATGAAGAATATTAATTATTATATACTAAAAGCAAAATAAAGGTGTTTTTCGAGGCACCATGCTAGTACACATATGTTAAAAATATATAAACCGATGATTTTAATTTTAACGGTATGAGATTCAAAGATAATAGGTGTTCCGTACAATAATATAGGTTGTTTACCGTGTCAAGTTGTATACCTGTAGAACTCTAGCTACAAAATCTACGAGATAGGATGTAAAACTAACCCAAATGGCTAGGACACAATTCAATACTACATATGGTAAAACTCAATCAATCAACCTGATAAATAAATCTTTGAAAACTCAATTGGTTTGTATGATGGAAGAGTACATGCCCAGTACATAAGGAAGCTCCCAGGGCTGATTTGATCATATACAGAAAGCAAAGCTAATTGATATATTTAAATACATGGAAAGCAAAGATAGTTGATAGATTTAACTTCACCGCTAGGTATATTTGTCCGTTCAAAAACCGGAAGAGATTTGATCAGGCTGGGTTCATTGGTTCAACGAACTAAAAGAACGATTATCCTAGGACCTGTTCATATCAGTTCTACGAAAGAAAAAAATGGAGAAATTTTTTAATAGGCTGGTGAGCTCAGGGCCGGCCCTGGGGAGGGTCTAGCGGGGCGGCCGCCCCGGGCCCAGAAAAATTAGGGGCCCAATTTTTTTATTTAGCTTTACTATCCATTGCAGGAAAAAAACAATTTATATTTTTAGATGGGCTTGGATCTATATTTTTGGGCTTTTTATTTTCCTTTTAGTTTTCGATCCGGCCGGCCGGCTAGGAATCCCACTCACCGCACGGTACGAATGTACAAGTCATACGATGATACCAAAGGTCGCCTTGATACCATACGGAACAGAAACGTTGCTCTATCGCCTCGCCCAGGTGATTTCTTGCTCTCCCGATCGTTGCAATCAGCATCCATGTGCACTGATTCTACGATTCAGCAAGTAGAAAGTATGCGCACTCACTTTGAGACATATAGAAATAAAGGATTTGATGTTGCTTTGAAGCTGGGTATAGAGCAACCATTCCATGTAAACCATCATGCTTCGAGAAAAAAACAATTTGATGAAACTGAATGCGAGGAAGCAATCTTTCAAGCTGAGGAGGATTTGAACGTTAACTATTTTCTTGATTATGGTCGATATGGCGACCACATCTCTAAAGCGCATATTTTAAGAACTTCAGTCATTCAAAAGTATATTTGGGTTTTTAATGAGTTCCAAATCCTTGAAGGCATTGGATGGTCCTCAACTGTAAGATTTGCAAAAACTTTTACTCAGCCGGGTAAATCTGGTAAACCTGATACATGTGATGTTGAGTTGAATGCACTTATTTCTGAGTTAAGTGTTACGAAGTTCACTTTGCCAGATACACCAATATCTGCTATGGAGATTTTTGAGTTTGTCAGATAAGCGGATTGTTATCCTAATATTTCTATCACTTATTGGCTCTTATTTACTATGCCTGTGTGACTGTTGCATCAACTAAAAGAAGCTTTTCAAAGTTGAAATTATTGAAGAACTATTTGAGATCTGTAATGTCTCAGGAGAGGTTAAATGTTTTGGCAACTCTATGCATCGAGAAGAAGTTAGTGGACGAGATTGATATTGATTCCATCGTCATTGACTTCGCTTCTAGGAATTGGCGCAGAAAATTTTAAGGTATCATGTAAACATAGTTATTCTTATATAAATATTGCAATTGGGTATACTTAAAATATTTATTTTTTATCATCTCATACATGTGGGAAAAATTATAGTAAGAGGGGCCCAAAATTTTAGTTCCACCCCGGACCTTCGAAATCTCAGGACCAGCCCTGGGTGAGCTATGTACTAAAAAAGCAAGCCAAATCTTACTAAGACCCTACAGGGTGATATACAGAATTTGAATCCGGACGCATACACGTTGAGTTTTTTTCTCATTATTTTAACCCCTGGCTAGCGTTAAAAAGGCTAACATCGTTGACTAACTAAAGAAAATACTAACATCGTTGTGTTGACCTGAAATTGTATATCCCTCCATTGGCTCATAGTCCTACAATATCCCTCCATGGGCTCATAAATTCTACAATTTTTTAAAGAAAAAGTTTAACACCAATTTAGTTATACATAGAGCGGGGCTTTGCACACTGATTATGGAAGATGTTGTCACAAATGATACACTAAAAATATAACTGCATGTATTTAGATAAATACATGTGTTGTCGATTAGCAGTAATAGGTATGCGAAGCACAAAAATATCCTCATATGGAATACTAACTTCAATGACAAAGTCATGCCAATATCTAAACAAATAAAACGGGTAAGCATCCGGGGAAAAATATATGCACAAATGATTTTTTAGACTTTTTAAACCAACGAAGATGATGCCCTCGCATTGCGAGGGCCACCATGCTAGTTATAGTAAACAGCAGGATTAAAATACTATAGGCACAGGGATGGATGAACGGGCGCTGCATGGATAAGAGAACTCTTAACAATCAAGGTAGAGCATTTGCAGATAGTAATAAAACAGTATCCAAGTACTAAATAACCATAGGCATGTGTTCCGTATATAGTCGTACGTGCTCGCAATGAGAAACTTGCACAACATCTATTGTCCTACCAGCCGGTGGCAGCCGGGCCTCTAGGGAATCTACTGGTAATTAAGGTACTCCTTTTAATAGAGCACCGGAGCAAAGAATTAACACTCCATGAACACATGTGATCCTCATATCACAGCCTTCCCCTCCGGTTGTCCCAATTTCTGTTACTTTGGGGCCTCGGGTTCCGGACAGCAATATGTGTATACAACTTGCAGGTAAGATCATAAAACAATGAATATCTTCATGAATCAATAACATGTTCAGATCTGAAATCATGGCACTCGGGCCCTATTGACAAGCATTAAGCATAACAAGTTGCAACAATATCATAAAAGTACCATCTACGGATACTAGGCACTATGCTCTAACAATCTTATGCTATTACATGAACAATCTCATCCAATCCCTACCATCCCCTTCATCCTACAGCGGGGGAATTACTCACACATGGATGGGGGAAGCATGGATGGTTGATGGAGAGGCGTCAGTGGTGATGATGGCGGTGATCTCCTCCAATTCCCCGTGCCGGCAGGGTGCCAGAACGGAGTTTCTGGTCCCGAGACGGAGTTTCGCGATGGCGGCGGAGTTCTGGATGTCTTCTCGCAATTTCGTCGAACTCCCCGTGCGTTTTTAGGTCAAAAGCCTTAAGTAGTCCAGAGGGGAGCGTCAGTGGGTGGCCGAGGCGACGCCACCATAGGGAGGCGCGGCCCAGGGGCCCACCACGCCGCCTTGTGGGGTGGGCGCCTCGTGGCCCCCCTCCGTCTCGTCTTCTGGCTCTGTCAATCTTCTGTGAAAATAGGCCCATTGCAATTATTTCCGGGGATTTTCCTGAAAGTTGAGTTTCTGCACAAAAATAAGACACCAGGGCAATTCTGCTGAAAACAACGTTAGTCCGTGTTAGTTGTATCCAAAATACACAAATTAGAGGCAAAATAATAGCAAAAGTGTTCGGGAAAGTAGATACGTTTTGGACGTATCACCCTCCTCCATCCTGCACGACAACGGCGAAGCCCTGCAGGAGATATCCACCACCACCGTCACCACACCGTCATGCTGGCAGGATTCCGAGTAGGATTTACTACTTCTGATGCCCGCTGGAACGGGGAGACGGACGCCTTCATCAACACCGTATGTGTGATCGAGTGTGGAGGTGCTGCCGGATTGCGGCACCGTCAAGATCTTCTACTCGCTCCTGAGAGCGGCAAGTGATCAAGTACATCATCCACACGATTTATCTCATTAACGCTTTGCGATCTTCGAGGGTATGTTGATCTTCATCTTGGCTTTTTATTCGTTCTTGTGGTATGATTTTTTGGTTTTATATCCTACGAATCCCTACAAAAAATCTGCATTAAACCCATCTGGGCCAACTGCTTTGTTTGCTGCCATTTCAAACACAACATCTTTTAGCTCATCCATGGTAAAATATTTCCTCAGCATTTCAGAGTCACATCTGATGTAAGTCTATCTATCCCAAAATTGTTAAAATGAATATTAGTTAAATCTAGATTACCACAGAGTTTTTTTTATAGAAGTCAGTAATATATCTCTTGAGATTTTCTTGACCTTCTATTATCCCCTCATCCTGATTCAAACTAATAATCAAGCTTTTCCTCCTTCTCCCACTTGCTTTTGAGTGATAATATCTGGTGTTATTATCTCCCTCAAGCAATTCTTTTTTCATTTATCCTCTCAATCCATTTAATTTCCTCTTCTTTGATAATTATCATCAATTGAGCTTGAATTGATTTTCAGCTATTTCTTCATGTGTTAGGCCATATAGCTCCCTTGTTGTCAATTTCATCCAACTGAGTAGCAAGGTCTCCTATTTCCTTCATATATTCCCCTTCTATATTTAAATTCCATCCTTTCAAAGTTTTCCTCAGACATTCAAATCTTATTTGCCATTTATCAATGTTCATATTCCTAGAATATGCTTTGTTCGATACCCCACTCACCACTCTCTTCAGGTCAGGTCTCAAGAACCAGTAGTTTTCAAATCTGAAAATTGCATGAGTTCTTGGTTTGTCCCCTGTTTTGATTACAATATGAGTATGATCAGAGAGTTCACTAGGCATAGTTGATGCACACACACCAGTGGGAATTTCTCTTCCCATGATGGAGACACCAAAACCCTATCTAGCAATTCATAAGTTGGATTTTCATGATTATTACACCAAGTGAATTTCCTTCCAGTAAGGGATGTTTCCATCAGTCCCCCTTGCTCAATTATATCATTGAACAAAGGGCTCCATTTGTTGTATCCCCATGGTTTATTTTTATCACTCCCTTTCCTAGTCATATTAAAATCCCCTGTTATCAGTATGGGGTATGTTGAGCTCTTTATGACATTCACCAATTCTATTAAGAAGTTGGCTTTGCCATCTTATTGTGCATCTCCATACACCACCACCAAATTCCAGGTGAAATTATCTTTTTTACTAGCAACAAGGAATCTTACATAATAAGTACCCATTGGTTTTTCCACAAGATCATACGTCTCTTTATTTACTCCCAACAGAATCCCACCAGATCTCCCTCTTGCAGGTATACCATCCCAGTGAAACTCATATCCTCCACTTATTTCCTTAAGGATAGTTGGATAATCCTGTCTCATTGTTTCTTGTATACCAACAAAATCTAATTTGTAGTCTTTTATACTTTGCCTAATATAATTTTTTTGCTCTCTACCCCCTTTCCTTACTATTCCATTTAAACCAGCAATCATTTTTGTCCTGTTTTTCCCCTTTCTACACTTCACTTTAGTTTTAACTGGAGTTTTACAGTGTACTTCATGTGAAGCCACATTCTCCTCCCCATTCTGCCTTTTCCCAAACATGTAGGGAACAATCACTTTATCTGTTAAGCCCTCACAGTCTTCTTTTGTCATTTTGAGAATATCCATTAGAATTTGGTCAACAACATGTGGCTGGTTGTCCATATCTAATGGATTCTTCAGACTTTCAGACTCTTCATCATTATTAAGAAAAATATTCACTCTAGCTTGCTCTTGTCCTCTAAGTAAAATCAAATTGTTACCAATCATGTCCAATGAAGTTCCAAGCTCAATCCCCACCCTACTAGCAATATCTAAAATGCAATAATCAAAAGTACTAGCCAAGGTGGGCAGAGATGTACTACCTTCCAATGTTCCTCACCATAGCTCTGTTTTTTGCTATGTCCATGATTGGTACATCATTTTTGGCGCCAGTCTATTGCTGAATCTATTCCCATTAGCTTCATCTATCTCCTCTAGTATGGCCACCCCTTTGTGCTTCTTCTTCCAATGATTAGGTGACTTCCCATCCCGAACATTGTTGATTTTTGTGCTCATGCATAGTGAGGAGTTAGATTCTCCATTTCTATCCCCATTATATCCAGACAAATCAACTCTGCCCTCAGTTGATCTTGTATATCTAGGTCAGGTTCTTTCACATTGTCTCCAGTTTCCTCCACCATGTCATTCTTCTCCTTTTGTTTCTCCCTCCCAGCTTGCTCAATTAGTTCTGTCCTTGTCTATATCTTGTTTGTCTCATGTGAAGAAGCTACCACCTTGTTCCTTGCCAAGGAAATTGCATCCAAATCATTCTGCCTTTTTATTTGTTCTTCCCTTTCTTCTAATGCTTTCCTGGTTTGTTCACTTGCTTGAATGTGGCTTCCTCCATCAGTTTCCTCACTTTCTTCATTTCTCTGTCTCTTCTCTCCTCTGTCTCCCAGTTCTTGTGACATAGTATCTTCCATTTCATCAATCTCTTGTATATATTCCTCTTCTGGCCTTAGCCACCCTTCCTCCACAACCTACTCCACTTGCAAGTAAATATAGTAGATCATCAACTTTTTTGTTGTGATCTTAGCCATGGCAGGGATGTTCTTGTGATTAACCACCCCACAAGGATTCAGATGTTTCCATTCTTCGTAAAAGTTTCCATGTACACTTCAATCACCTGCCAAAGGGATCATCCCACTTCACAGATCCCCTGGTTATTCTTTGGAGTTTTTGGAACCGTCTTAGCCTTTACCCAAACTGTGTCAAGTTTTCTTGCTATCAAGTTCTCATCTGACCATTGCTTCACATTGATTTTAATGTGTGCGCCTATTAATGTTACGTAGTCATAAATTGACACCTCATTGATCCTTGCAGCATATGGGATATTGACTAAGAATCTTCCAGTGGACACTTCTTTTGCTTGCCAGGTCCATTTCCAGGGATAAGTTCTTCCCAGACACATCACCAGTAGCTCTTCATCGACCTGGAAGTCCACTTCCTAAAATTTGACAATTGATACTACCTTCCCTTTCTCTTCAGCCCAAAGTTTTCTTTTGCATGCTCAGCTACAAAGCAGCATAATCCAGGCCCTCCAAAGCCAACAAGGTTTGCAGTTGGCTTCTTTTGCTTCAGCCAAGCACACCTCATAGATTGTTGTCCTTTTCCATAGTTAACACACTCTATTTCCTCAGCACAATCCTTTGAAATATGTCCCTTTTGCCACATTTGTTACATAGGGGTTTGTCATTTTGTGCTTTTTTCTCCCTGCAATATCCGCTTCAGAGCTGGAGCCCACCTGAATTAGTTGTGTAGCTCCCAAATAGGCAGCTGTTGTTGTTGCACAGACAATAGTTCTTTCAACAGTCTCCCTGTTTTGCCCAGTTGAAACCCCTCCCGAGCTAGATGTCCCAGTTTTGTCCACATAAGCCCTAATCTCTATCACTACCTCTTCCTCCCTGATTTTGGTTGTTGGCAAACTGTCCTGATCCATGTCCATATTGTCCTCTATTCAAATTATTGGACTTCCCTTGTCCTCCTCCAACTCGCTGGCTATTCTGGTACTGATTTCCCCCAAATTGCCTAGGACAATTGAAAGGTGGGTGTTGGAAATTGTTACCTCTATATCCACCAAATTGTTGCTGCCTACTTGATCCTCCTCCTTCTCTTGCAAAATTTCCTGCACCACCATTGCCTTCATACCGCTCCCCCATCTCTTCTGTGTTTTCTACCGCCGGCATCGCCTTAGGAACCCTCGTTTCACGCTCCCACCAGCTACTGATCAGATTGTCCAAGTGTCCTGGAATAAATACCCTCTCAAACAAAGATGTCGTTGTCTTTGCTTTATCCAGGCACATGGCTTGCTCTTTCCAAATTCCTGGTGGGCTAGGCCTCGACCCAAGATTATTTTGTACTAGCCCACGAGATGGAACAATTTTTATAGAAATTTTAATTCATATGAAACAATGAATATCATCCCCTAGCTTCCTCCAAGGTTGTTTACAAGCTTCAGTTATAGAGTCCCCTACCGGTGGCCTAAGAAACATCGGACCAGGTTTCCCTACCCCTAATACTCGTTTAGATTCTTGAAAGGGATCTAAATTTTGTCTGATTTTAAACCAACCAAAATCCCTTTCTTCTACTAGAGGATCATCAACATGCTCAGTTGTTGTACATTGCAAAGAAGCATCGCTTCTATGGTCTATCCCAACAGAGCTTGTACCTCTCCTAGCATTATCACGCTTTCTATTCTGGTTCTCAAACGCTTTTTGTTTCCTGATGCCTTTTTTGCCATATCAACCTCTTTTATCCTCTGCAATGGCAATATAATCACCAAAGCAGATAGAAGAAGTGCGCTAGCAAGCTGCATCAGTCAAAACTTCACCCTCCTCACTCTCCTCAACAGAAAAATGTTCAAGGATATGAAAACGATTTACACTGTTGTTCCTGTGACACATCCCTTTCAGAGAATCTCCTTGCACCCTTCCTTGAAGGGTTCCTCGAACATGACCTTGTTCTTCCCTCCTAGCAGGTGCCTGGTGATGCGCTTGAACCTTGCCATTATAGAGATGGAAATCAGGTCCTCCTGCTTCATTGGTGGCAGTCTCCCCTCTGGTCATAAGAACTGCTGACATAGGTTGAGTGCTCCTTGGGTGGCCGAGACGATCCTTCCGGAGTTGGTGGTCTAGTAGGATTTGGCCCCAGCAACTCTAACATCCTTCAATTTGGCGGAACCGGAAGGGCCATGATTCCCACATGCGTCTTCTTCAGCCGCTCTAGCCCCTCCGCCGCCTCTCTCATCGCCTTCTCGCTCTATGTCCTTCGATGCAAAACTTTGAGGGAGCACTCTGGTTCCTCCTCCATTTTTAGCAATGGCAGCTTCCTTGGTGTTGCCCCCAAATATGGGATCAGGGCGAGCGCCTAACGACAACGAAGGTGCAGAGAAAGTAGAAGCTCACAAGCCCTCCATGACCCCCCGCAGAAGCATAATCCACCTTAGTGACCGAGTCATGGAGAATCTTTGCGATTCCCATAGGGGCTAGTTAAATGGCAAGTAGCACAGAGTATATAATGTCACCTACTACTATTATCATCTCTTTTTAAAGTCTGAGCTATTACTATTTTTATTTACGATGCACAATGATCTCTATAAATGCACGCACACACTTTATCCCTATGATCATCCTGAGAGACTAATTTGGCAGATCCTGAGATTGAAATCATTATAGACCGCTTGCTGTCCCCGGAACCTTTGCCAAAAAAAATTGTGTTGTAGAAGGGAGGTATTAATTAGCATGCACACGGCCGTCAGACGGGAAGTGAAATTCAATGCTGGATTTAGTATTTTCCACCGTCTGGTCAGAGCGAGGTACCACAAGTTGGTCACATAACGATGGAATGGTGGATGTAGAAGAATCCACTAAGAGCATCTCTAGCAGAGCTCGTAAACACGCGAATTGAAAACCCCGAGTCCAATTCACCGAACTCGTGTTTACGGATCGAAAAATCGCTGGCGCAGAACAGAGCCCGTAAACCAAAATTGTAAAACAAAATATTCTGTTTTACAGTTTTGGTTTACGGGCTCTATTCCGCGCCAATGATTTTATGAACCCGTAAAGGCAGGGTTTTACACAGAATTCATATGCAACGCATACAACAATCGATCAAATAATCATCCAAATTATTACAATAGATAAACAAATGTCTGCATGGAATTATTACAACAGTTATGGGAAAATTGAACAAATGAGAAATATCTCAACCAAATTACAATAATTTTTGAAGAATCAAACAAATGAACAAATATCTCAACAATGATACATAAATGAATGGAATGGTAAGATCAAAGACGATGACCATGCCGCTGCCAATGGTGCATTTTCAGATCATAAACAAGCTGGGCATGTGTACTGGCATTCTCAATCTGCCGATGCGTTTCAAGGAAAGCTTCAATGCTATCGGGATTGCGTTGGGGTTGCACTCGGGTGCCAATGTTGTCATAGAAGCAGGGCAGGCTCAACTCTCTTTCATCCTCGATGATCATGTTATTAAGAATCACATAACATGTCATGATGTTCACAAGGTTTTTTTTGTCCCAAAAACGGGTTGGGCCACGAACAATGGCAAACCTTGCTTGCAAAATACCGAAAGCTCTCTCAATTTTCTTGCGAGCTGCTTCTTGAGCTTTGGCAAATTCAGCTTCTATTTTGTCTTGGGGATCCTTCACAGACTTTACAAAAGTTTCCCAATCCACATAGATGCCATCGGTTAGGTAATGTCTCATTGTATATTCATTGTTCATGACCCTGTAATTTCAAGTGGGTTCTTCCCCATTTGATAGTTTCGCAAATAAAGTGGTTCTTTGCAGCATGTTGATTTTATTGAGTGTTCCCGGCAGACCAAATCTTTGCTCTTTGCTCTTCCCACAGTACATGCCATGTCATGCCTTGGGAAAATTCTTCCATGTACAATGCATACAATCAAGACTACCAAGCATTCTAGGCCAACCTCTTTTCTCATTTATCTCCATTAATCTTTTTATGTCATCCGCTTTGGGCGCTCGGAGATACGTTGGCCCAAACAACTTGATAATCATGTGAGCAAACCTACGAACGGACTCCATGGTTGTATCTTCGCCAATTCGTAGATACTCATCGGTGTAATCAGCAGGGATGTCATACGCAATCACCCTCATGGCAGCCGAGATTTTTTGGAAAGGGCTGAAACCCATCACACTGGCAGCATTTCTACATTGCTTGAAGTAATTTGAGTTGGCTTTGCAGGCCTTGACGGTTTTTACGAACAAACTACGGCGCATGCGATACGTCCTACAGAATAGATGAGGTGGATAGGTAGGTACCTCGGCAAAGTACTGAGGAGGCGATTCCGTTGGATGTGGTTCCGGCTCATCATCGAGGTGCGCCTCCGATTCAGCAGGCGCGCGTGGTCCTCTAGCTCCTTAACGGAGGGAAGGAGGATGGTGGCCTCCACCTCGTCGTCCTGGAGGAGCTCGTCGAGGTCGAAATTGTCCGAGCTTGACGAATCGGAGAGATCAACATCGATGAACTCATCGGTTGAGCTCATCATCGATTCGGTTGGCGAAGTGGCGGCGGCACCAGGAGCTGGGCGAGGAACCGCGGGCGGGAGGTGGGCCGAACTGCGCTAGCTCCAGGATGTCGGGCTCGGCCGAATCGGGCAGTGCGGTGCTGGCGGCGGAGGAGTGTGATCGCGACGCAGGGGAGGAGGGCGAGAGTGAACAATTGTCTGCGGTGAAATTTCAGCGCCCCCTATATGGATCCACCGTTCGGTTCACTCGATCGCCCCTACAAATACAGACCGATTTGGGTTTTCGGGCTCGGTCTAAAAAAATACAGTTTCTCCTTGTTTACTGTAACTGTTCGGCGTTGTTTTTCGGCCTGAACCCGTAAACCGGTGTTAATTTTCGATTTTGGCCCTTTTACGGGCTCAGCTAGAGATGCTGTAAACAAAGAGCAACAACTAGGAAGGTTAATCAAAGTCGAGGAGAACATCTCGGCGGAGGACTGCTGGCCATGCATCATTGATCCCCTTCTAGCGCACGACATCGACGGTGTCGCGCATGCTCCATCGTCGTTGGCCAGCGAGCGAGGCGGATCTACCGACCCGTCGACCGGTGAGATTTCGCATTTTTTTTGTATGCCCACGGATTGGTTCCGATTTCCGACCCAAAATTAGAAGCTTACGAAGCTCCAGATCACGTTGATTTGCTAGTTCCAGATATACTTGTGGGTTCTGATCCAGAACGTGCTTGATTAATTTGTTCCTTGCCAGCTTCACTATGGAGTGAGTGAGCCGGTCTCTCGCTGGGAAAAGAAAAGTTATTAGGCTGGAAGAAACCGTGCGTGGCGCTAGCAGTGGCGCGTTTGGTAGTCTGCGTCAATTTCCTGCATTACTGGTGCAGTAGAAAAAAGGCCCATCCGAGATGGGTCATAGGCTAAAATAGCCACGTTGTTTGGTGGCATGTACAGAGTTTTTTTTGGCCCTGTGAATAATTAGGCTCTACCCGTTTGGTAGGTCGGTTTTCAGCCCTTATAGCAGCTCAGAACGACGCCACTGGTGTTTGGTTGCAACCCAAAAACCGCTTCTGGTAACCTCTTTCCTTTAGTGGTGAGGTTACCAGCGATCAACAACACAAGCAAGAACACAATCATAGTTCAGTCAAACTCAGCACTGATCATAGACTACACAAGTTCACGACACATCATTGTTCAGACACGCGCAGACACAACAGACACGATCATAGTTCAGCACACGACACGAACAACAACTAGAGACGACATGGTAGTAGCGACACGCAATAAGGTAAGCTTCAGACATGATTTTCGAAGACGACACACTTGGTGGCATCGCCATTGTACATGCACCTGCTCATCACCTTAGTGCGGGTGAAGTCGAAGATGACCACAGTGTACTCGAAGGAGGACACCTTCTTGAAGGTGAGGAACTGGCCTACCTTGAGCCGAAGGGCGACGGTGAAGGCTGACCACACCTGGTTGATGTATGCGTCATCGCCTTCTTTCATCGTAGTCATCCTCCAGTTGCAACCAGTGTTGGTGCGGACAATGATGTTGGAAGGGATTTCTCCAAACCACTTGACGAAATCTCGAGGGATCAGGAGCCGGCTGAAGGTGGGCCTGAAGACGATGCGCGGGAACTGGTCCGGCCCTACCTCGTCCTGGAAGTGGCCGACGTTAGCCGTCCTTCGCTTCTTTCGACGGTCCCATGTCGGGGCTCTTAGTAGGTGACCCAAGCTTGAGCTTCTCTGCCTGCCACAAGAACACATGGCATTAGAGGTGTGCATCTAGCTCACAAGTACAGATGAAAACGGACATTGAAAACATTAGTGAGGCCTCATACATGGGCTCACACGGCAGATCAAGGGACTGCCCTCAAACTAAGTCTAGTGTGCAAGTAATGACACACACGATTAAGTTTGAGGGTAACACCTTGCCTTCCATTGTGCCATTGTTCAATCACACGCCAATGCACTAGACAAATAAAAAGAGGCCTCATATATTTGATTACGCGACAGGAAGATGGACTATCCACAAACTAAGTCAGGCGTGCCATATGGCACACATGACTAAGTTTGAGGGTAGCACCCTGCCTTCCGTTGTGCCATTGTTCAATCATTGGCCAATGTAGAAATGAAGAAGCAGAAACATGCAAAGCAATGTACTATAGGCTTCATAATATGAGGACATATGGAGGAGATGTTTGATCAGAACCAATGACATGGTTATGTTCAGTCATGTCATAGGTTCTGATCAATCATCTCCTCATACTATGATCCCAGGTTATAATCATTGGCCTAGTTCAATCAGAAATAGCACAAGTAGTAGTTTAAATTGAGTACATTACGAGTGGTACTTAGGGTAACTCTAGAACACATTCAAGTACTCCCACTCCTCTTGCCTCTGAACATACTAGTGCGACTCATCTTCTGCACAGCAATCAGAATATGCTAAACCCCAACACAAAAAACCCTTCCCCCTTTTGCATGCATAGTAAAATCTGACAGTTTCACCAATCGATAGTCCGATCTACGAATGATCTACTGCGATTGTGATGGGATTCGTAGCATAGAAAACATTCGTAGTGTATAATATGCATACTCGTAGTCTTCATAGTCGCCGCCGTTGTACTGATAGTCGCCGCCTTCTAAGTTGCCGCCGTCGTCGTTGCTATCGTCGGGCGGCGCTCGTGGCTCGAACTGAGGGTAGCCCAGGCGGGGGATATCGCCGGTCGTGATGTAGTCCATGACGCTCTGTAGAGTCCGGCCGTACCACCATAGCCGACGGCCGGCCTCGTGGAAGTTCCCAGGAGGCAGACCGTCCTCCTCATACCTGGCGAGCGCCCTATCACGCCGATTGATGAAGAAGGCGTACCAAGTATGCTGGTTATCGGGATGCCAGCGGGGATTCATCCGCTGCTCCGGCGTGAGGTCGAGGTAGTAGTGGTTCGTGATGGCCGCCCGGCGCGCAGTACCCTGAGGGACGGGAAGGACCGGCACGCCTCCGGCGCTTAGGCTCCAGCCGGCGGGGACGCGGTAGCTCGGTGGGCAAGGGTAGTTCGAGGCGCAAAGCTCCTCCACCTGCTGGTATGTTAGAGTGGGTACGGTGGAAGCCATGAGAGAGTGATGAGAGATTGTAGAGATGTGATAATGCTGGCCAAGCCGGGCTACATATATGTAGTGGTGGCGGGAAGACAGGAGGCAGGAAGAAAGTGGTGGGAAGAAATAGGCGGGAAGAAAGAGGCGGGAAGACAGGGAAGAAATGGCGGGAAGAAGAGGAATCCAGAGCTGGTCATCTAACCTTTAGTCCCGGCTGGTGGGTGCAACCGGGACTAAAGGTGGTTTTGTATCATCTAACAAAACTGTCGGTGGGATAAGGACGTCTGGGTAAGCTTTAGTCCCGGCAGGTGGGTGCAACCGTGACTAAAACTGTCGGTAGGATAAGGACGCGTGGGTGGACGCACTGCTCGATGAGATAAAGCATGTAGCGCACGACGCCCTGTCGGAGGAACAAGACAAAGCAGAAGCGGTGCCGTGCCTATAAAAGGAGCATCGATACGCCTTGGCAAGCAGACCAACAAGCCAACCTAGCAGGTAGGGAGTGTTTCATCCCCATGGATGGAGTAAAGGGTTGGAAAATCTCCCGTGGCGCAGCTTCTCGAAGATGTCGTCGGTGCACACGCCCTACGACATCTTCGGAAATTGCTCCTCGGCAAAAAATTTCTGCAAGCCCGTGAAAGACTCCATCTCCTCTAACAGTGTTGGGTAAAGGGTTGAAAAATCTCCCGTGGCGCAGCTTCTCGAAGATGTCGTCGGTGCACACGCCCTACAACATCTTCGGAAGTTGCTCCTCGGGAATTTTTTTCCTGCAAGACCGTGAAAGACTTCATCTCCTCTAACACTGTTGGGTAAAGGGTTGAAAATTCTCCCGTGGCGCAGCTTCTCGAAGATGTCGTTGGTGCACACGCCCTACGGCATCTTCGGAAGTTGAGCCTTGGAATTTTTTCCTGCAAGCCAGAGGCGGGAAGACAGAGGCGGGAAGACAGAGGCGGGAAGAAATGGCGGGAAGACAGAGGCGGGAAGAACTGGCGGGAAAGAGGCGCGGGAGAAAACGAGAGGCGGCCAGGAAGAACTTGTGGGAAGCGGGGGCGGGAAGACAGGAGGCGGGAAGACAGAGGCGGGAAGACAGATGAGGGAAGAAATTGGATTTTTCTGAATTTTTTTATAAATTATTTCAATTTTTAAGATTTTGAAATGTATTAGTTTTATTTTTCTGAATTTTTTGATATATTATTTGTATTTTAACATTTTGAAATGAATTTGTTTTATTTTTCTGAATTTTTTGATATATTATTTGTATTTATAACATTTTGAAATGAACTAGTTTTATTTTTCTGAATTTTTTGATATATCTATTATATTATTAAAACAACAAACAATTAACGGCATGGATTAAACTTTGTATAGTCAATGGATCAGATTAGCCGCATGCTTTATACCCACGCACGGAAAATAAAAGGATGCGATGTTAATAAAATGGAGACGTACGCAGCCAGTTTCCCTACGCTTGAAACAGAAAAGGAGTCGTGCACCGTATGTACTTTTGAAGTCTAATCCAATGATGTCCGCTATCCGGCCGATCGGATCTGCAACGAACTATCTGGCCGATCGGATCTACAACTCATGCATGAAAGATCCTTCCGCGTGGATAAATCGCTCCAAGCATGCAAGGATCTCTGATGCATCAACATGCCCGGCTGTTAGCAGAGGAGAAAACGAGCGGCCGGTGTATGATTGAGGTATCAATTATTTGTTCTGTGCACACGTTCGATTGCTACGAGGACATGCATAGCAAGATGATTTACCACGAGTCTCGCATAAACAATCATATTCTGATTCGTTATCCATTTGATTAGATTTCTCTTTCATTGAAGATCAGTCCGGTTCGTATTATACCTACTAATGCAAAGCATGATGCCGTCGATCATTGGAATACATATACCATATCTGTTTCCTTATGATTTTCTTGAACAGTTTTTATGGCTCCCAGACTCTATCCTTTAAGCACAGATGTTGAAGAGATTCTAATAATAGCTCAGGTACGATTCATGTAATTAACCATGCCCATGAGATTTCCTAGCCGGAGGAAAACATAGTGCAGGCACACGAACTCGGTTGCGCAGCTTCGGCAAAGGGTGAGGGGTTTCCGGCGGCATATTCATCACGGCGCAGGCAGCGACATCTCGAGCATGAGCGCGTCGACATCTTGGTAGCGCACTATTCACAGTCGATGGATGTGCCAAAAGACTTCGAGCAGTCGAGGGACGGAGCTCGCCGTGGTGGCATTGCCGGGTGGCCCGCTGACAAAGAAGGATTGTCGCCATACAATTTTTGCATGCAATCGATGAGCCAAAAGAATCTCACGGTGTTACAGCTTGAGCTATCAATGCAAGCAGATGCATGTTTTATTTATCGAGTTGAGGTTTGGCCAATCAATCTGCTGCTAAACACAAGAGTAAGCTATGCTAATTTGTCCATCAAAACTTCTATGACTGATACTAAGTTAGCGATCAAGGTTATAATCTACTCCCTGTGTTTCTTCATATAAGATGTAGTATAAGCTTTATTGAAAAATTTTCCTCTATTTTCATACTTCCATTATTCGAAAATACAGCGACATATATTACTCTTCATCTTGATCAAACTCTAATTTAATTTTTATGTAGGGATGAATATGTATGCTTATGTAAGCAGATTTACAAATAAATACAAATATTTATTATTTGCTTATTCCGGTTTCTACGTTATTGCGTTCCTGGCAAGAAAATTTAAGTGAGCGTTCTCTTCCGTAAGTTTGGCAAGTGTAAATTAAATAGAGATTATTTTAAAATAACCCCCTACTAATGCCATCAAATTTCTAATGATCTTATTGTTTGCTTGGTATGCTGCATAGAACATATCCACACACAAAAATCCCTCACTTGAAGATTGGCTGAATGGTAATTATAAATTATCTTTTTTCACCAGAGAGAGCATAATTTTTTTTTTGTTTCTGCTTACTATCTACTAAAGCGTACAGGTGGGTTTCATGTAAATATTTATGTATCTTCTGTTTAGATACTTTCTGTATCGGTTCTTTACTTTTGCAGGTGTCATACCTTTTTGGATAATGGTTTGTGGTACATATGACAATAGGATTTCAGTAAATTATTTTGGGCAAATTTCAGGTAGCTCTTACTTCTTGCAGTTTCGCATAGCTGCAGTGAAAAAATAATATGCATGTTTATTGTTTCTCATCGCTCAATTCAGATTAAGTGATTCTTTCGACAAAACAATATTTCTTGATAAATGAAACATTGCTTAATTTTTATGCAGGGATGAATATGTATGCTTATGTAAGCAGATTTACAAATAAATACAAATATTTATTATTTGCTTCTTCCGGTTTCTACATTATTGCGTTCCTGGCAAGGAAATTTAAGTGAGCATTCTCTTCCGTAAGTTTGGCAAGTGTAAATTAAATAGAGATTATTTTAAAATAACCCCCTACTAATGCCATCAAATCTCTAATGATCTTATTGTTTGCTTGGTATGCTGCGCAGAACATATCCACGCACAAAAATCCCTCACTTGAAGATTGGCTGAATGGTAATTAGAAATTATCTTTTTTCACCAGAGAGAGCATAATTTTTTTTTGTTTCTGCTTACTATCTACTAAAGCGTACAGGTGGGTTTCATGTAAATATTTATGTATCTTTTGTTTAGATACTTTCTGTATCGGTTCTTTACTTTTGCAGGTGTCATACCTTTTTGTATAATGGTTTGTGGTACATATGACAATAGGATTTCAGTAAATTATTTTGGGCAAATTTCAGGTAGATCTTACTTCTTGCAGTATCGCATATCTGCAGTGCATGTTTATTGTTTCTCATCGCTCAATTCAGATTAAGTGATTCTTTCGTCAAAACAATATTTCTTGATAAATGAAACATCACGGTTCTACAAAAGGAATTAATTTATAATCCAATATTTTCTTATGAACAAGAATTTTTCTTCATTTGTTAGCAGGATTGCAATCAAGTTGTATGCAAAGCATCAAAGGAAATAATTCACTCTATCCAATTCTAGACACAGCCCGTAGAAGTCTATACCTTTCTTGATCTGCATATGAGTATTTAAGATTGTTCCTTGAGAATATCATACTGGAGTTGTAGTTTTCTCTAAAAAATATGGGCAACAAACATGAGCTCTAATAAGATATTATTCTTAAAAAGTTTCAGTGGATCCATGGCTCTACACTTCTACTCAGTTGTTTAGATTGTCTCTCAATATACGATATCTCAAAATATATGTATTTTTCGCATGCACCAATAGCGTCCAACTATCCATAAATTTATTTCCTACATGATACAATAAGGCATGATACCGAAATTATGTATTTTCCTATTATACATCCTTAGATCCAACAACAATTTAATTAATATGATATGATGTGGGCATAAGATGATATATGTTTAGAAACAAGCCATGAATACCTAAAGATAAATCTTGGTGGAAAGATAAGCAACAATGGATGAGTAGACACGAGGCTAATGTTATTGTTAGAAATAGATATTCTGCATTATTTACATATAGATTAGCAAGCGTGCAATCAATTCATTCCATGCTATTTCTTAAAACAACTACGAAATTGATGAAACAGATAGAAAAACATTGGTGCTACGTTAATTTTAACATGAATTTCCAACAAAATGAGGATAAATGATATATAGATACCAATGGATAAGAATAAGAGGAGAATAAATTCAGAAATTGTATGATATTCTATAGTGCAACAATGTTCGATCTTATATGCCAAATTCACCACTACCACCCATGTATACTTAATAAATCAAATTCACCAAGTATGTAAATAGTGGTCACAATCCATTTATTTTTCATTTGAGTCATTTTACTATAAGCTATATTCATAGCAACATCTTAATCATAATATAGGATACCTTGAACGAGCAAATGTAGAACGGTACAAAATCTAGCCGCGCAAATGCGCGGGTCACCCAGCTAGTTATTTGTATTTTTAACATTTAGAAATGAAATAGTTTTATTTTTCTGAATTTTTTGATATATTATTTGTATTTTTAACGTTTAGAAATGAATTAGTTTTATTTTTCTGAATTTTTTGATATATTATTTGTATTTTTAACATTGACAAATGAATTAGTTTTATTTTTCTGAATTTTTTGATATATTATTTGTATTTTTAACATTTAGAAATGAAAAGAATTTTGAAAAAGACCTTTAGTCGCGGTTGGCCTCGCGGGAGCTGGATTCGGGCGAAAACACCTTTAGTCGCGGTTGGCTCGTCGCGATAAATTTCGCGTGGGGCGCCTGGCGCGTTTCACTTCTTCCTCTCGAAACCGCCGATACCCGCGCTCATCCTCAGACGCCGACGACTCGTTGCCCAATGCCGCCGGACAACGCCGCCAACGACGCCGTCGGACGACGTCGCCCTCGCCGTCTCTCGCCGCGCCGCCTCGCCGTGTACGTCGTCGTCTCTCGCCGCCTCCCAGCGCGGCTGCCGTCGGCTGCCGCACGCGCGCGAAGCCTCGCCGTTCCCAAAGACCGCCGCCGCCACACGCGCCGCGCCAGTACGGGCCGGATTTTTTTTCTTTTTTTTGTGTTTTTTTGTGATTTTTAATTTTAACTACTTAACAAAAAAATAATTTAATTATAAGGATCATTTTTATAAGGATCATTTTTGCTAAAGGAAATATGTGCAATAAAATTAATTCCATCTGAAAATACTCAAATCATTATATTTGAATTTAAATAATTTCAACTAGTTCAAATAATCGGGGCGCTGATGTATATTGTATTGAATTAGTTCAAATAATTTCAACTAGTTCAAATAATTACAAAGTTTAGAATTTTGAAGTTTGGCATGTTAAGTAAAAAATAACTTAATTAACAAAAACGGTAAAATGAATTAGTTTAATATGAAATGAATTAGTTTTTTTATTTAACAAAAAATTTAAGCTTAATCAGTACCCCGCGCGTATACGGAGGGGGTGGCGAGGGCCACCGCCCTTTCGCCACCGCCGCCCCCCTTTCGCCAGCGCCACCGCCCCCTTCTTTACTTAATTAATTAGTTTTTATTACATGTTTTCAGGACTGACATATGGCGGACGATAGAGCTGACCCGATTATAAAACACTATGATCCGGATGCTGAAGAACATATAATGGGCACCATAAAAGGCGATGTTCCTTATGTGCCGGCCGAAGAAGATGAAGAAGAGGATGTCTCATCTTATCTGAACCTTGACGGTGAAGATGAAGGTCGTCAACAAGGTGGTGACGAAGGAACGTACATTGTCGATGGAGGTCAACCGTCGACAAACGACGATCTCGAATTGCAAGTAGCAACCACCTCCGGCGAGGTATATATATACATTGAGCCTCATGTGATACAAACATAGTGATTTGAATAAATATGTATTAACGCGCGCGACTCTCTTTCTTTTTTTAGCCATCGTCCGGATCATCGAAAAAATCGAGTACGACAAAGTGTGGCAAAACCAAGACGATGAAACAAGGAGAAACATATACCATCGAAGTTGTCGATTACAGCCGGCAGGCCGCTGGAGCCCAAAGAGCATTACACAAAGTTTATCAACTAGTGCGGAGTCGTTGTTAGAGATAACGTCCCGATCACCGTCCAGGAATGGAATGAGCCAAAGAAGGCACGTGTTGGTTTCAGTTTTGTCCACAAGAGAACGAAAAAGGATTGCTGGAGAAAGCTTATGGAGCATTTCATTCTACCTCCGGAATTCAACAAATTCGATGAATTCGTAATGAGATTCCGGGTGGACGTCGAGGAGGAGGCTAGTCAAAGAGTCAGCTCTTGAGAAGATGGCGAAGCATTCCGGAACTACAAGAAAAATTTAGCCCGTGACTATGTCAACGAGAACAAGACTCCGGATTTCAATGGACAATATGAGAAAATGAAAGATGATTGGCCAGAATTTGTGTTGCAAAAGAAATCGGAGCATTTCAAGGAAATATCAAAAAAATAAGGAAAATGCGGCTAAGAAAGAGTACAATCATATTATGGGGCCAGGAGGATACCGCCTTTCGGAGCCTAAGTGGGAGAAGATGGAGAACGACCTGAGGGGGCGAGGAATCCCTCTAGGTAAAGAGGGATGGGACCCAAGTGACATAGGCATCCCAAATGGGCCTGCCGAAGATAGTACCCGGGGTTTACTGAAGGCCCAATACCCGAAGAATAAGAAGATTCGGGAGCCCAAGATATATTAAGGAAAGTTAGAGTTGTAATAGGAAGTGTTATTTGTAAATCTGGCGGGAGGAGTTCGAAACCGTCCCGGACTACGTAACTTGTACAAACGAAACCCTCGGCTCCGCCTCCTATATAAAGGGGGAGTCGAGGGACGAAAAGATCATCGAATCATTGTTGCAAACCCTAGTTCTCATAATCGTCGAGTACTTTTCGGCTGAAACCTTCGAGATCTACTTGCCCTCTACTTCCAACTAAACCCTAGCCTACAATCTATAGGCATTGACAAGTTGATACCTTGTCAATTGGCGCTAAAATCTATGGGAATTAGAGGCGTAAGGATCTGATCTCGATGGCACGTTCAAGATCTTCGACATCGTCAACCGCAAGCAACGCAATGGATTGAGGTAAACAGATCGCTGCTGGTCCTGTTGATTTTGTAACTCACCCACCCTCCCGTTTGGATGCATATGCGTATCTGGCGGAGCCCATGGAGATGACGTTCGGAAAGTTTCACTTTCGCATCGAGAAGGAAGGATCGTATCGTGTCGAAATTCCGATTTCGTCGGGATCGTCGGCGGTCGATTCCGATCTTTCAAGCTATACATCGTCAACCGAGTCAGGAGAAGAAGAAACTTCGTCAACACGCTACGTCGGCACCGAGCAAGGGAGAAACTCGCCAAGATCTTCAACGACATGTCGTTTGAGTCATCTGCGGACTCATATATAAGCGATGGCTCAAGCGATGTCGATAGTTACGACTTCATCGACAAATCTATCACAGTGGGCAAGGTCTTCATCAATCTCAACGATGATGTCACCAAACCCAACATAGATCTGAGTACAAAGTATCATCAGATTTATGCCATTGAAGATCAAGAGGAAACATACGAGGCTTTCGACGATGCGGGAAATCCATACGTCGATCCCTCAATCTGCGACAAGGCACGGGCAATAAATACGTCGGGCCGCAGCCGCGAGACGAGTTCAGCTTTCGCAAGCGGCGTGGGATAGAGCCGCGAGAGCTATGAACGGTTCAGAACCAATGGCCACCACAGCCACACCGGAGGAATTGCAAGCATATCAATATAGGCTCGCACGAGCTGCAAGAGAATTGGAAAAACAGACGGCTGAATTAAACGAGAAGAAAGGAGGCGGCTTACGCATCTAGCGAGAGAAGGGCAGATCTAAGTCGACAATCTAGAACTTCGGGTGATAGCCACAGGGAGGCGCGGAACAGAGCAAGATCAAGGTTGCAACATATACCCGAAGCAGAAAGAGAGCACTTGGTCCAAAACCTCGACATGTCCTTCATGTCGATAGATACAAGAGGAAACATCATCCCTAAGACACCAGAGGCTGGGTATATGGCGACACATGCTTTTATCCTTGCATCTAAACCACCTCCAGGTGATCCAAGGAAACACTATACAATATGGCGGTAGCGAGGAGTTGGAGCTATGGGGACGGCGTTTGTATCAACGCCTCCGAAGGAGCGGCAAGGCAAAATAGTCCACGACCTGCAGCGGCAACGGCGGCGGCTGAAGGACCAAGTGGAGCAAGAGATACGGCTGACACAAGCAAGGGTCGACGAGCACGGCAAAGCAGAAGGGATCATCGGCAATCTCCGGAGCTTAACGACGAAGATATGTGCGGCTTACCATGCTTCACGAGGAGAGTCCGAAAAACTCGAGTCCCCTCAGGATTCAAGTTACCCGACAACTTCAAGAAATTCGACGGCCTTCAAGATCCAGAGGATTGGCTAGTTGATTATCTCGAGATAGTGAAGCTTACAGGAGGAACCAGGGCAACAACTATGCAAAGCATCCAGGTGCATTTGAGTGGAGCCGCACGATCTTGGATAAAGAAACTCACTCCAGGATCTATCGATAGCTGGGAAAGTTTCGAGGACGTGTTCGTCAAGAACTTCAGATCCACGTGCAAAAAACCTGCGTTGTTAGAGGAGTTGAGAGCATGTCGACAAAAGCCAGATGAGCCAATGAGAAAGTACATCCAAAGGTGGAATATCATCAAAAACTCGTGAGAAAATATATATCGACGAGAGAGCAATAGATGCGTTTGTCGCAGGAATCAGGCGTGGAGATTTTGTCGAGGACTTAGGAAGGACCAATCCAAAGACAGTATCTGCGTTAATGGAGATAGCAAACAGATGGGCAGATGGAGAAGACGCTGTCCACAACAAACGGCACAGGTCACCAGAGGAGGACCGTGGTCGAAACTACCAACCGAGGCGACGATTTCCTCGGCAGTACCCAAACTATGACGCTCCAGGGCAAATTTCGGCAGGTTTTCGGGCAAACACAGGAGGAAACAACAGAGATGATTATCAGAGAAGCAGTGAACAGCGAGGTGATAACAGGGATGATTCTCGCAACAACAGGCAAAATAGCGGGCCTAGGTTCCCAAGGCCTTTCGTGTCCCACTGAAGAGATGATGAATGGGCCGTGTCAAATGCACTTTTTCCTCGACGACAACGGTAAAAGACGGTCGGGGCACCTGCGAAAAGGCTGTCGAAATTTTCGAGGCAATGCTAAGGTATACGGAGCACGCTAATGCGCGGGCAACACAGAGAAATCCTCGAGAACCCAGGAGCGAGATTCACTTGCCGCCTCCTCCCGCGATTACAGACGACAATCGGCATCAGCTCAGAATAGCGGCAGCACCTCCACCACCACCTTATGTTGATCCTAACTCCAACGGAGCGGTGTCGATGATTTAGAAGGGAAGGCCGTCCAATAGAGCTCAGAAAGTAATCTCACGACAGGTGTTTATGGCAGAAAAAATGCCTCCACCAACAGTTGAGTATCTTAATTGGTCAGGACAAGATATTGGCTTCACCATAGCAGATCATCCGCAGCAAGTTCCTCGACAGGGCGATCAGCACTTATTTTGCCAGCAGTTATCGCAGGATTTGATGTCTCTCGAGTATTCATAGACGGCGGCAGCAGCCTAAACCTTATGTATGCAGATACATTGAGGAAAATGAACATATCCTTAGCAAACTTGAAGCCAACAGACACAAGGTTCCACGGCATCACACCGGAGAAACCAAGTTATCCATTGGGGAAGATCAATCTCGACGTTCAGTTTGGGACCCGAGAAAATTATAGAATCGAGAGGCTGGAATTTGAAGTCGTGGATTTTCCGTCGCAATACCACGCTCTGTTGGGACGACCAGCATATGCTAGATTTATGGCGGTGCCACCCTATACATACCTGTTGTGGAGGTTGCCTGAACCAAAGGGACCAATCACAGTCAAAGGAAGCTTTGCCTTAGCCGATAAGTGTGATAAGGATTTTCATCGGCTATCAGAAACTTTCGGGATGCAAGCTGAGTATTTGGCGTCAAAAAGCATGACTGATTACGACGTCTTGCCCGGACGTTGGAAGGCCAAATAAAGAATCAACTTTCAATACCGAGAAAAATTCTAAGGAGGTGCAGATCCACCCGACAGACCCGAAAAAGACGACATCTTTCGCAAACGACATGGATATCGCATAGGAAAGCGCGCTCGTCGAGTTCCTCCGTGAGAACTGGAAAATCTTCGCATGGTGTCCAGCTGACATGCCAGGAGTACCCAGGGAACTTGCCGAGCACCACCTAAACTTGGATCCATTAGCGAGACCAATCAAACAACCTCTGCGGCGTTTTCGGAACCAAACCGCAAAGCTATGCTATCGAAGTAAATCGACTTAAGGAAGCTGGTTTTATCAAAGAGATATCTCTGAAGCCACATGGGTAGCTAACCCGAGTGATGGTGCCGAAGAAACACCACGGCAGTCCTTCGCATGTGCGTCGACTTTACGTGTCTCAATAAACATTGTCCAAAGGATCACTTTCCCCTCCCGAGGATCGATCAAATTATCGATTCCACGGCTGGATGTGAACGTCTTTCCTTCCTGGACGCATATTCTGGTTATAACCAGATCAGATTGAAAGAAGAAGACGAGGCCAAAACAGCGTTCATAACACCTTACGGCGTGTTACATTCTGAGAACAATGCCTTTCGGTTTAAAAACGCGGGAGCAACATATCGAGAGGATGATGCGAGGAAGTGTTTGGCGACACAGATCGGGAAAAACGTGCAAGTATACATCGACGATGTCATCATAACGTCAAAAGAGGGGGCAACACTGATCGAGGATCTCAAGGAAACCTTCGACAACCTCAACAAATTCTGCCTCAAGCTGAACCCGACGAAGTGTTCCTTTGGCGTCCCCGGCGGAGAACTTACGGGATTCCTAGTCTCGGCAAGAGGGATTGAAGCAAATCCCGACAAAATACAAGCTATCATAACAATGAGGAAGCCAACAAAGTTGAAAGAAATACAGCGACTAAGCGGGCGAGTCGCAGCTTTGAGCAGATTCGTCGCCAGGTTGGGAGAAAAAGCGTTACCATTTTACGCTCTAATAAAGCAAGGAGATAAATTCCAGTGGAACGAAGAGGCCGACAGAGCTTTCGAGGATTTGAAGCGCACAATCTCGACACCACCAATCCTGGTGGCGCCGAAGGAAATGGAACCTCTCCTGCTGTATATTGCAGCCACGCCCCAAGTGGTGAGCACGGTGCTAGTTGTCGAAAGAGAAGAAGAAGGAAAACTCCACGGAGTACAGAGGCCAGTATACTTCGTCAGCGAAGTTTTATCGCCATCAAAACAAAGGTACCCTCAGTACCAAAAGCTAGCATATGGAGTGCTCACAACAGCACGAAAATTGCGCCACTATTTTTCGGCACATCCGATCATAGTGGTCAATGAAGCTCCCTTGTCAAATATACTAAACAATCCAGAAGCCACGGGTCGTGTCTCCCTTTGGGGAATAGAACTTTCCCCTCGGAACACCACGTATGAAAAAAGAAAAGCAATCAAGTTGCAAGTTCTGCCGGACTTCATCGCAGAGTGGATGGAGTTGCAAAACACAGGACCTCCAGACTTGTCGAGAACCTGGACCATGAACTTTGATGGGTCCAAAAGACTAGAAGGAGCTGGCGCAGGAGTAGTACTCATATCACCTGAAGGCGACAAGTTGAAGTACATCCTTCGGATGACGTTCCCTAACGCATCTAACAATGAAGCAGAATATGAAGCTCTCATACATGGGATGAAGATGGCGAAAGCTTGCGGTGCAACTCGATTAAAAATCTTTGGCGACTCACAATTGGTGGCTCAGCAAGTCATGAACCAATGTGACGCAGTCAATGATAGCATGATGGCATACAAGGAGGTGTACAACGAGATCGAAAAGTTGTTTGATGGATGCGAAGTAAATCATATTAGCAGATTGAGCAACGACGAAGCCGACGTTCTTGCAAACATCGGGTCGCAATGCCTTGCAGTTCCGCCAGGTGTATTTTGGGAAGAGATAACAGAGAGATCTACAAAATCGACAAAATCAAAAAAGAAGGAGAAGAAACCCTCGGGGGCTACCAAGGAAGAACAAGAGGAAGAAGAAGATCAGGACCTGGTCATGATGATACAGATACCATGGATGCAGACGTACATATCGTACATCCTCAGGAAGGAAATACCCGATGATCCAGTTGAGGCAAGGCGAGTAATTCGACGCTCCAAGGCTTTCACAGTGATCAAAGGAGAATTGTACAAGCGAAGTATTTCAGGCGTCCTGCAGAGATGTGTCACACCCGAAGAAGGAAGAGTAATTCTGAAGGATGTACATGAAGGAATATGTGGCCACCACGCAAGTAGTCGAGCTATTGCAGCTAAGGTTTTTCGGGCAGGATTCTACTGGTTGACAGCAATCGAGGACGCCAAGGAAATAGTAAGAACTTGTGACGCATGTCAAAGGTTTGCCGCAAAACCTCACTCTCCAGCAGCAGAACTAACACCAATACCATTGTCATGGCCCTTTGCCCAATGGGGACTTGATATGGTGGGTAAGTTACACAAATCCTGGCCAGGAGGAAAGGAGTACATGCTAGTAGGCACATCGACAAATTTACAAAGTGGATAGAAGCGAAGCCGATAAATTCACCAGACGGAGCATCTGCAGTAAAATTCATAAAAGGCCTCGTCTTCAGATTTGGAGTGCCCCACAGCATCGTCACAGACAATGGCAGTAACTTCACATCCCACGAGTTTAAAGATTATTGCGAAGAAGTGGGTATCAAGTTACACTTTGCGTCAGTTGCGCACCCGCAGACCAACGGCCAAGTCGAGAAAGCTAATGGAATCATCTGCAACGGCATTAAGAAACGCTTATTAGCGCCACTAGAGAAAGCTCGACACACCTGGCCAGAGGAGCTGCCCAGTGTATTATGGAGCATACGAACAACACCAAACACAGCAACACAAGAAACTCCGTTCTTCTTGGTTCATGGAGCAGAAGCAGTATTACCAATCGAGATAGAGCATGACTCTCCACGAGTCGTAGAATATGATGAAGAGGTGTCGAGAAAAGCGCTAGAAGATGACGTCGATGCACTTGATGAAGCTAGAGATGAAATCTTGTCTCGGGTAACCAAATACCAACGGGATTTGAAGAATTACCACGATCGACGTTTGCGGCCAAGATCTTTTTCAGGTGGGAGACCTAGTTCTTCGGGTGACGCAAAAAAGTCATGAAAAACTCGAGTCACCATGGCTAGGCCCTTACATTGTCACGGAAGTAATCGGAGGAGGAGCATACGGGATAAAGGACAAGAAGACGGGGGTGGAGGAGCAAAACCCTTGGAACGCATTAGGCGCAACTCAGGCGGTTCTATGCCTAGAGTTGAAATATAGTCCTTGTAAAACTTCAATGTACTGAAAGGCCCGCGAGTTTTCAGACGCACTCTTTTCCTTTTTCGGGGCACCGAGTGGGGCCGGGAAAGGTTTTTAATGAGGCGGGCTCGCGGTGCTGCAATATAATAAAGATAGTGTCAATATAACTTTTCTTTATCGACATGCTCAAAGTCTCTGACCCGACGAATTTCAATATAGTTCCTCGAAAAAAAAAGCCTTGCCTTGGTATTAAAATACCTCGTGAGTCAATAAAAATACGAAACAGTACTCAATAAAGAAGCTCGGGGGCTGATATTCGCCATAAATACATATTAAAATAAATGCTTTGGTTCAAAACCTCGCAATATACAAATACAGTAAATAGCCACCGAAAGACTCGGGGGCTAGACAAATATAGAAATATGATGATTGTTTCACAATATAATCACAATCATGGGTTACAAAGAAGAGTTATCTACCAAAGGAAATTAATTAGTCATGGTTCAATATGTCATCAAGGGTAATTCTGTTTTCTTCAGGAGCAGCGCCAAGAAAATCAGCATAATGACCATCGGCAAAAAAGTCGGCATCCATCCGAAGAAGGTCTTCAATCATTTCTTCGGCTACAGGCGAAACCTTCGTGTTAATTCGGTCGACACCAACTCTTCGGCGCTTTACCTTCTGATGAACTTTCGCAACAACTTGGGTCGAGTCAAGATTTGAGTGGCAGATCTGAAGCATGATAAGAGCAAATGCGCGCCAGCTACCAGTTGAGCTTTGACAAAATCATGGATCCTGTGGGCATCCTTGAATTTCTCCATTAACTCGGGAAGAGTTTTTGGTTGAACGTTCCGAGGAAACATGGAGTTATAAACCATAGACAGGGTCTTGGTACAGAAATCAAGGAAGTCGCGAGTTTGAGAGGCGCGATCCTGAAATCTGACAATCTGGCGGGTCCTCTCTGGGGTAGCCCAAAACAGAGAACCATGATCAAGGGAAAGGTTAACAAGGAGGTTCGTACTAGTATTTATCCTCTCTTCTTCGGCAACAGCATCAGTAAAGGAACCTATTAAAACAACGGAGCAGAAAAACTTTAAGAGACGTAGCATGAAGACGGAAGATATTGAGGATGAAACAAGCATACCCGACATATCCATGCAAGCTTCATTCATCAACTCGAGCATGAAATTTTCTCGAGTAGTCGCCTTTTCAGCCTCGGAAGCAGCGATTTCCTTAGCAGCCACGGCCTCGCGAGCTCGCTGAAGTGCAATTTTTTCGGCTTCAGATGACTTACGAGATTTTTCCATCATCACAAGTGTTTGCTTCTTTGCATACTGAAGTTGCTGCCGAAGTTCATCCAATTCTCGCGGCAAGGAATCTTCGACAGGCGTAGCATCAGCAAGAGTTCTCCTTGAGCGAGAAGAAGAAGGCGAAACATTGGAAGGAGTGGAAGATGGAGTGTAGTTATCAAAAACCAACTGAAATTTAAAAGACAACATCAATCAACAAGCAAAAGATAGAGTTTTCATTAATCTTTCGGAGTAATTACAAAGGCCTTACAGTGGAGCTAATGAAGTACGTGTCGCCAGATAACTACTTTGGCGACAAGAGCAAAAGAAACAGAGAAAGAAAAACAAAGAGGCATGCAACTAGACCTCCGGCCTTGATGAGCTAGGAGTCGAAGTTGGTTTGATCCCGAGATAAGCCAAGATTTTCTTCGTGTTGGGCTTGGCTGCCTTAATCAGCGACCTCCATCTTGATTGCTCTATCTGATCGGTGTCGCCAACTGTCGTCCAATCAACGGTCTCTCCCATTGGTACATCGTAATAACCAGGGAACAACGGTGCTTTCGACAGCAATCTTCATATTTTCCTGACGCATCTTCAGTCCAAGGTCTTCTGACGAATTGAAGCTCTTGGCAAGGGTAAGGAAAGTCGGGGGCTCCTCTTTCTTCGGGAAGAAGTAGGGGAACAGCGTCGACAATCCTGCATTAGCATTTGCCACGCCTTCACGAATTTCGGACCCATGAAGCTCCAGATAAGAAAGTGCATCAAGGAGAGGGTCATTCACGGGATTCTCCAGATCAAAATCTTGGTTTGTTTGGTCTGCCACAGGAAACAAAACGTTGGTCAACAACAAGAAACAGCGGTTCTCATAAAAATAGAAGGGATCACTGGTATTACTATGAGTGCGTCGACTTTGTGATTTCAGGCGCTTGAGGATCCCTTGTTCACGAGCAGCTTGCGCAGCTTTATGCTCGACCAAAGCAGATTCAGCATCCTCAAGTCTTTTCTGCAGTTCTTCGACACTAGCAGCTTTTGCTTTGGCTTCATCAGCCTCGGCTTTGGCTTCGCTAGCAACAAGTTCGGCCTTCTTGCGAGCCGCCTCACTTTGCTCCAGTTTTTGAGCAAGTGCGTCGGCACGTTTATTGGCCTCTGCAAGTTTCTCTGTCGAGATATAAAAAAAAGGAGGGGAAGAAAGATCAAAAATCGCGACAAACAACAGGAGCAAAAAGTTAGAAAGAATGGCAAGTATAAAAGTTGTTACCTTCGGTTCTGCTGGCATATTCACGGTACCCAATGAATTGGGATCCGATGCGGATAAGATCTTTGATCATGGGCTATCAAAAAAGAACAAAGCAAGAGAAACATCGGCATGAAAAAAGAGTGAAGGCGTGAAAAAGCAAAATAGAGGAAATATAGATATCGACAAACTTACATCGTCCAAGAGCAAAGTAGAAGAACCGCCCAATTGAGGGGCAGGCTCAACAATCGTCTCAATCCTTGTCCTTTTTGGTGAAGGAGCAAGGGGGCTTGCTGGCGGAGTTGTGGTGACGACGCTTCGTTGAGGAGGCGAGGATTCTTCTTCTTCAACTAGCGTGTCTGAGGCAAGTACAGTATGTGACGTGCTTGTCCGAGGAGCCACGTCAACAGTTGGTACTTCTTCCTCGTCATCACTGTTGATCAAAAATCGATAGCATAAAAAGCAAGACAAGATAAACATTTCGAGTACAGAAATAAGGAGAAATAAAGATGACTTACGAGCTGACGAGGGATTCAATATAAGGATCATAAGCTGCCTTCGGATGAGAAGGAACAACTTTTTCAGCCTTAGAAGTGCCAGAATCCTCGGCGTCATTCCTTTTCCTTTTGTTCCTGGGGGAAACGGCGGGAGGGAAGGGTTTGCGTCGACTCGCTGGCTTCAGATTCAACTTCTTTTTCATGGGAAGCCGCAGATTTGTGAGAACCTGCGACTTCACTTTCAGGAAGAGAAGAACCTTGGTTGTCTTCGGCAACGATAGCTTGTTCTTCGACTTCTCCATCCTCAGGAAGAGGAGGAAGGGAAGCCATAGTAGGATGGTTCTGCAGGAAAATAGCGACAAAAGAAAAATTAGAGAGATATCAATATAATGAGATGCAGGGAAAGTTCGGAACAAGGCAAAAATTCGAGAAGACAAAATACCTCAGGGAGAGGATTGGCGGAGCTGTATGGTTCCACGCAGCAAGAGGAGGGAATAGGATCCTTCTTGTTCAAGCGGGAAATTCTTCGAATCAGCTTCTCCAAGTCCTTTGCAGAAAGATCATTGGAGAGCCTATTGGCGTCATTTTCACCAGCATACGTCCAAAGGGGATTTTTGCGAGCCTGAAGAGGCTGCACTCTAATCCTAAGAAAGTAGGTAGTGATTTGAACACCAGACAGCTCTTTGCCTCGAGTATTTTGAAGCTGATGAATACGAGACATAAGTGCTTCTGTCGCCTTTTTCTCTTCTTCGGACGCTTCAGCATCCCAGGAGCGGCGGCGCTGAATTTTGTCACTTCCGTCGAAAGGGACTATGTTGTGCTCAATAGAATTGGCACTTTCTTCGTGTATGTAGAGCCACCTTTTGCGCCACCCTTGGACAGAATCAGGAAATTTGACGTCGAAGTAATCAACGTCAGTTCGGACACAGATAACAACGCCGCCTATGTTATAGGTGGCGTTGTGGGAGCCATTGCGGCGGAGGCAGAAAATGCGTTTCCACAGAGCCCAATTAGGAGGGATTCCAAGGAAGCATTCGCACAGCGTGATAAAAATGGAAATATGAAGGATGGAATTGGGGGTCAACTGGTGCAGCTGAATCCCATAAACAAAAAGAAGGCCGCGGAGGAAGTCGTGAATTGGGGCAGAAAGGCCGCGGATGAGGTGATCAACGAAACTAACCCGGTACTCCATTGGAGGGTTTGGGTAGCTTTCTTCGCTGGGAAAGCGGATGGCGTCCTCTTTCTTCATCAGGCCAAGCCTCTTCAGCATGTTGACGTCTTGGTTGGAGATTTTAGATCTCTCCCACTCAAGATCTTCAGCGGCCATCTTGGACTACGGAGTCTTGTGGCGAGTGAGTCGCGTGCGCGGTGGCATCAACGGCCTTTGGAACAGCAACGTTCGTGCGTGCGGAAGATCAAAGAGAGTTGGGCGTAGTGGAAGTTTTTGCAAAGAGGAACAGATGTGCGGCGCAAGCGAAGGAGTGAACGGAGGTTGAAGAAAGGTTTATATAGGAATCGGGCGAAGCAATGCACCGTTGGATGAAGAAATCGTGTGGTGAAAAAAGATCTTGTAGATAAAGGGTAAAAAGGTATTTTTACTGAGATGGAATAGAACAGGCGTTACCGTACGTGCGCCAGGAAAAGCGGAGGACGTGTGTCCCCCACTTGCACGACGTGTCAACGTGGTGGAAACAATGGACCCACAAGGCAGAAAAATCACGACTATTAACAGAGATGAAGTAAATTTGACTAAGGGAAGCATGCCGACAAGAAAAATAAAAGCAGATTGGCGACAGGAGAAGTCATTGAATACTTCGGGAGCCTTTGATCAAATACAAGTTTTTGCCCAAATGCTCGGGGGCTACTTCGACAAAAGTAAAATTTCGAGTATGGCAATATAGAAATTGTGGGAGCCTACAACCAAGCACAAGTCCTTGGCTGTAGCCTCGGGGGCTACTCCCATCGGGAGCGCTGTTCGCGCACCCGAGAGATGAAAAGAAGATCATATCGAGAAATAATGACAATATAGCGGCAAGGTGGACTAAAATGTTGAGCCTACAACCAAGCACAAATCCTTGGCTGTAGCCTCGGGGGCTACTCCCATCGGGAACGCTGTTCGCGTGCCCGATGAAATTAAAAAAGAAAGATAGAAAAGCAAAAGAGTATATTTTGAGTTATAATTAACTCTACATATACTCCCATCGGGAGAGCAATATAAGTCATATTTGACTCGATAAAATGTGCTATTCCAACAGCCGGAAAAGCACTCGACAATATATTCTCAGAACGCCAAAGTTGCGATCAATTTCTGAATGCCGCAAATTTGCGAAGGTAAGACCCCAGATCCGTTCTGCTGGGCGTGGCATCGCCGAAGACTACGCTCTGCTACTTTTATCCGTATCAACAGATACGAAGAAAAATCCTAACGGACGCGTTAGGTACTCGATAAATTTGACTGGGACTCGACAGAATGGTAAGACCTTAAGCGGCACCTGTCGAAGTTTACACCAGTATCCCGAGATCATGTCCAGGGACGTGATCTTGAAGTAGGTTTTTGCGGATTGCCACTAGAGCAGTTAACTAGTACCTGATCCGTCAGATGAACTAGCCCCAACTACCATTATCCCTGTACAATATAGAATTTTATGTGAAGAAATATAAAAAAGTTAAAGCTCTCGAATAAAAATAAACAGTGGAGATTTTCCCTGACTCTACGATTCAAGCAAAATCTCGGGGGCTACTGACATAGGCATCCCAAATGGGCCTGCCGAAGATAGTACCCGGGGTTTACTGAAGGCCCAATACCCGAAGAATAAGAAGATTCGGGAGCCCAAGATATATTAAGGAAAGTTAGAGTTGTAATAGGAAGTGTTATTTGTAAATCTGGCGGGACGAGTTAGAAACCGTCCCGGACTCTGTAACTTGTACAAAACGAAACCCTCGGCTCCGCCTCCTATATAAAGGGGGAGTCGAGGGACGAAGAGATCATCGAATCATTGTTGCAAACCCTAGTTCTCATAATCGTCGAGTACTTTTCGGCTGAAACCTTCGAGATCTACTTGCCCTCTACTTCCAACTAAACCCTAGCCTACAATCCATAGGCATTGACAAGTTGATACCTTGTCACCAAGGGCCAAAATCTGGTGGTACGGGCATGGGGGATCGCTAGACCCGGAGACAGGGATGTGTGTTCACCGTAAGAAAGCGTTTAAACCCACCCAAGCCCTTATTGACGCAATGAACCAAGTTCAAGAGGGGAAGATCAAGTTCAACAGAGAGAACGACGCGCTGACATTTGCCCTCGGGAATCCTGAACACCCAGGACGTGTACGAGGCAAAGGCGCCATTCCGTGGAAACTAGGGTTTTCCCAGGACAATGACCCGTACGGTTACAGAAGCCGTAAGAGAAAGACGGATCGGGATGCAGATCTTGTGGGGCACTTGGCATCGGAACTCCATGAGGTGAAGCAGATGGTGTATCAACTAGTAAAAGAAAGATCGGCTGCATGGCCGCGTGAAGATCTCGGAAGCCAGCAGCGGAGAACAGCGTGGCTTCCACGGAAGCCCTGCCTGGTGCTAATGCACCCTTGCTGGCCCCGGCTGGTGCTAATGCACCCTTCACCTCGGCTGGTGCTAATGCACCGACGATCGAGGTTCGTGCACCGGAGCCTCACTACCCCGTGGTTGATGTAAAGGACATGAAAGAATGTGGTCTGCATTATCCAGTGGGGAACATTTCCACGAAGGTAGCTACCGGCAATGCTTTACCTTGTACACCTGGAGCACTCCACCACAACAACCCCATTGAAGATGGCTATGCTTGTGTAACGGTGGAAGACATAGTCCAAGGGTTTGAGGACCTGGAGATTGACTATGCTACACCCGAAGGGGAGAGAAGACTTGGAGATGTCAAGCGCCAGTTCATTCTATGGAAAAAGAAGTACATGGTGTTTCCAAACGAGGCGCCAAGGCTAACAAGTCCACCCCCCTCCGGTGGTGGTGGTGGTGGTGGCGGTGGTGTTGGTGGTTCACCTACACCTCCTTCACGTCAGCCGACGCCGCACCCCAATCCACAACCTCCGGCAGGTAAGCAGCCGCCGCCCCCCAATCCACAACCTTCGGCGAAGAAGCAGATGCAGGCGGACAACAAGGTAACTGATACGTCTCCAACGTATCCATAATTTCTGATGTTCCATGCTTGTTTTATGACAATACCTACATGTTTTGCTCACACTTTATAATGTTTTTATGCGTTTTCCGGAACTAACCTATTAACAAGATGCCGAAGTGCCAGTTCCTGTTTTCTGCTGTTTTTGGTTCCAGAAAGGCTGTTCGGGCAATATTCTCGGAATTCGACGAAACGAAGACCAAACATCATAATTCACCGAGACGGACCAGGACACCGAAGGGGAGTCAGAGGGGAGGCTTGGGGCCCCCACACCATAGGGCCGCGCGGGCAGGCCCCTGGCCGCACCGGCCTATGGGGAGGGCGCCCTGGTGCCCCTCCTGCGCCGCCTCTTCGCCTATATAAGCCCTTTCGACCTAAAAACGCGATACCAATTAATGAAACTCCAGAAAGACTCCAGGGGCGCCGCCACCATCGCGAAACTCCGTTTCGGGGGACAGAAGTCTCTGTTCCGGCACCCTGCCGGGACGGGGAAGTGCCCCCGGAAGCCATCTCCATCAACGCCATCGCCTCCATCATGCTCCGTGAGTAGTTCCCCCATGGACTACGGGTTCTAGCTGTAGCTAGTTGGTATTCTCTCCCCCATGTACTTCAATACAATGATCTCATGAGCTGCCTTACATGATTGAGATTCATCTGATGTAATCGGTGTTGTGTTTGTTGGGATCCGATGGATTGTTACATTATGATTAGTCTATATATAAAGTTTGTGAAGTTATTGTTGCTGCAATCTTGTTATGATTAATGCTTGTCACTAGGGCCCGAGTGGCATGATCTTAGATTTAAGCTCTATAATTATTGCTTAGATTGTATCTACAAGTTGTATGCACATGTCTATGTCCGGAACCAAAGGCCCCAAAGTGACATAAATTGGGACAACTGGAGGGGAAGGCGTAGGTATGAGGATCACATGTTTTCACCAAGTGTTAATGCTTTGCTCCGGTGCTCTATTAAAAGGAGTACCTTAATATCCAGTAGATTCCCTAGAGGCCCGGCTGCCACCGGCTGGTAGGACAAAAGATGTTGTACAAGTTTCTCATTGCGAGCACGTATGACTATATATGGAAAACATGCCTACATGATTAATAATCTTGATGTTCTGTCTTAATGCTATTTCAATCCTATCAATTGCCCAACTGTAATTTGTTCACCCAACACTTGTTATTGGAGAGTTACCACTAGTGTAGATAGCTGGGAACCCCGGTCCATCTCTCATCATCATATACTCGTTCTACATGTCATTGGAAGTAGTATCAACTATTTTCTGGTGCCATTGCTCTCATATTAATGCACTCTTTGCTTTCGTATTCTTTGTTACTACTGCTCTCATATTACCGCTGCTTTCACATCACCCCTGTTACTAGTGCTTTTCCAGGTGCAGCTGAATTGACAACTCAGTTGTTAAGGCTTATAAGTATTCTTTACCTCCCCTTGTGTCGAATCAATAAATTTGGGTTTTACTTCCCTCGAAGACTGTTGCGATCCCCTATACTTGTGGGTTATCAGTAACCTCCTCCAAGACTATTAACCCGGACCCTTATGTACCTAAGACCACAAAGGTACCGGAGCCATCACTGAAGCCTCTCCTCCCAAGGCCTTGGGAACTTAGTGAAGAGCAAACCAACTTGGTCGCGGCTGGTCAGTATGAGAAATGGAAGGAGGATATGGAGGCGGAAAAAGAGCCTGAGCCCAAGCCAGTATTTACTTAGAACGAAAAGAAGTGGGCTAAGTCATTTTTGACGACACCGTCCCAAGCCGAGAAGAATATGCCTAACGACTATGGACGTGAACTTCGTAGGCAAGCAAAAATATTGAAGGAGAAGAAAGCCTTGGCGGAGAAGGAGAAGAAAGCCTTGGAGGAGAAGAAAGTAAAAAAAGCGGGAAACAAGTTGCCCAGCTCGGGGAACAGAATAAACAATCGATCCCCCCGCTCATAGTGAAAGCCGCCGGTCCGGATGCTATGACATTGTCCTTCAGAGCCGATATGGATAAGGACTTTGAACTAATGGACCCCGCTATCATAGCAGCTACGGCAGAACAGGGAATGACTGTAACGGGTGCCAAAGAAAAAGCGGCCGAGTTCGGTATGACTCTTCGTGCATCGTTAGGCCTTGAGGATGCGTCAATGAGTGAGGTAGCATTTACATATGTGCCGAATGGGCCTCTCGTCGAGCCTGTGCGGGAAGAGAGTCTACCAGCACAAATGGGAAATCTGCTACGTTGGTACAAGGGTTTCATAAAAAATAAGGCCGGCAAAGAATATATTTATGCGGAAGTCAGACATGAGCATCACTTCAAACATTACTATGTAACAGTTCATATGAGTGAATTGTTCCAGCTGTTCAATCTGCGCGAGCTCGACAAATCTATCACCAGTTGCTACGTTCTTGAAGTGATTTATTTCTACCTCATCTCGTTCTTTCCTGCACTATATATATTGTCCTAACTATATTGTTGTGTACGCTATTATGCAGAATGAAGATTGGGGAATGCAGAAAAAGGAACATCCATGATGTTGGGTTCATTGACCCACATATCGTTAATGGATATGTGTTAGAAAGATTCCCCCGCGACGTGGAGAAAGACCTGTGGGATTTTCTTACAAAGCAGCAACTCAAAAGTCAAATTATATTTCATTACCATTTTGGGTGAGTGTTTCTTTCTTGAGCACATTCTATTTTGTTTACTCCATGCATGGTATGTCTAATCGATGAGTTATGCATGACTGTGCATGTATCGTGTCATGAGTTCCACACGGATTCTGCTAATAATTGAATTTCACACCTCCAGAGTTATCATCATGGACTCTCTGAATATGGATTCAAAGCTTTGGGTCAACATGAGAAATATGCTGCAAAAGTAATTATTTTCAATCATTTGCGCTCTATATCGATCGACCTTCGTTCATTTCCTAATATCAAGTAACTAATAACTCCCTTGTTCATTTAATTTTCCTTGCCCTGTAGGGTTTGGAGACGGTTCTCAGATGAAATGGTCGGTGAATTCAAACATGAGCTAGACTTTAGAAGGTTACTTAATGTGGATATTCAGCCACCGGGGACCAATCTATGTGGATACTATGTTTGTGAGTTCATCCGGAGACACACCTCTGAGCGGAAGCCGTCAGATAGCAACGTGCAGAGGAATAACTTGCGGAAGAGGCTTAGTCCAGAAGCTCGCTTCCGACCAATTCAAGAGGAATTAGCAGGATTTTTTTTATGAGGGAAGTCCTCCATCCTAAAGGAGAACACTATCACGAGGACGAAGAACTTCTGATGCCGTAAATTGTGTATGGAAACTTGTTCGAAGTTGTATATGGTCATCTGAGATTGAATATATATTGTATATTCCTCTTGAATTATTCTTGTTTCTAATTTCAAACTTGTTTGAAATTGTACATTCATATGCATGTATATAGTAGCGTAGAATATGTGTACTGAAACTTCTTCAAAATTAAAATAAAACACAAAATAAAATATAAAATAAATAAAACACTAAAAAGAAACCAGATTTAGGGGGGATAAAACCCTAAACCTGCGGAGGCCTTTAGTCGTCCTCCGCCCCGACGGACGCCTGGTGCCCACGTGGACGGGCCTTTAGTCGCGGTTCATAAGCAAGCAAACCGTGACTAAAGGGGGGAGCTTTAGTCGCGCTTAATTGGTCCCGGTTGCGCAACCGCGACTAATGGCAGTTGCGGATCGGGACTAAAGCCCCTTTTTCTACCAGTGCGATCTCTTGGCGCTTCGTCGTCCCGAGCCCTTTGTCTGCAATGGCACATCACATTGGCTCGTTCTTTACCAATGCGGAGAGAGCTTTTATACGTGTACTCCTGAGATATACATGAAGATGTGTTGCATCTCGCTAACGAGGGTCAAGATTCCCTAAGAACATCTTTTATCATGGTCCGCCGATTCTTAGTGTCACCTGTTAGATGTATATATATATATGTATTCTGTAGTTTCCCCATATGTTAGGGGCCTTCCTGCATATTTGCACATGTACATGTACTATATATTGTGGCCTCTGGCTCCTGGTAATACAACAAGCATATTTCCCTAACATGGTATCAGAGCAAAAATTGGTCCTCTAGTTTCTCGGCCGACGTTGCTTGTCCGGGATTGATACGTCTCAAACGTATCTATAATTTCTTATGTTCCATGCTAGTTTTATGAAAATACTCACATGTTTTATATACACTTTATATCATTTTGATGCATTTTCCGGCACTAACCTATTAACAAGATGCCGAAGTGCCGGTTCTGTTTTTGCTGTTTTTGGTTTCGAGAAATCCTACACGGAAATATTCTCGGAATTGGACGAAACAAAAGCCCACGGTCTTATTTTCCATGGAGCCTTCCAGAAGACCGAAGGAGAGACGGAGAGGGGCCACGAGGTGGCCACCCCACCTGGCGGCGCGACCAAGAGGGGGGCGCGCCGCCCTATGGGGTGGGCCCCTCGGGCGCCTCCTGACTCTGCCCCTTCGCCTACTTAAACTCTCCGTCGCGAAAACCCTAGTACCGAGAGCCACGATACGAGAAAATATACTGTGACGCCATCGCCGCCAATCCCATCTCGGGGGATTCAGGAGATCGCCTCCGGCACCCTGCCGGAGAGGGGAATCATCACCGGAGGGCTCTACATCACCATGCCCGCCTCCGGACTGATGTGTGAGTAGTTCATCCTTGGACTATGGGTCCATAGAAGTAGCTAGATGGTTGTCTTCTCCTCTTGTGCTATCATGTTTAGATCTTGTGAGCTGCCTATCATGACCAAGATCATCTTATTGTAATGCTACATGTTGTGTTTGTTGGGATCCGATGAATATGGAATACTATGTCAAGTTGATTATTGATCTATCATATATGTGTTGTTTATGATCTTGCATGCTCTCTGTTGCTAGTAGAGGCTCTGGCCAAGTTGATACTTGTAACTCCAAGAGGGGGTATTTATGCTCGATAGTGGGTTCATGCCTCCATTGAATGCAGGACGATGTGAGAAAGTTCTAAGGTTATGGATGTGCTGTTGCCACTAGGGATAAAACATCAATGCTTTGTCTAAGGATATTTGTATTGTTTACATTACGCATAGTACTTAATGCAATTGTCTGTTGTTTGCAACTTAATACTGGAAGGGGTGCGGATGCTAACCCGAAGGTGGACTTTTTAGGCATAGATGCATGCTGGATGGCGGTCTATGTTCTTTGTCGTAATGCCCTAAGTAAATCTCATATTAGTAATCATGATATGTATGTGCATTGTTATGCCCTCTCTATTTGTCAATTTCCCAACTGTAATTTGTTCACTCAACATGCTATTTATCTTTTGGAGAGACACCACTAGTGAACTGTGGACACCGGTCCATTCTTTTACATCTGAAATACAATCTACTGCAGTCATTGTTCTCTACTGTTCTTTGCAAACAAACATCATTCTACACACCATACGTTTAATCCTTTGTTTACAGCAAGCCGGTGAGATTGACAACCTCACTGTTAAGTTGGGGCAAAGTATTTTGATTGTGTTGTGCAGGTTCCACGTTGGCGCCGGAATCCCTGGTGTTGCGCCGCACTACACTCCTCCACCAACAACCTTCACGTGGCCTTCATCTCCTACTGGTTCGATAACCTTGGTTTCTTTCTGAGGGAAACTTGCTGTTGTACGCATCACACCTTCCTCTTGGCGTTCCCAACGGACGTGTGCTTTACCGTCACAAGCAGCTCTTTTTCTGGCGCCGTTGCCGGGGAGATCAAGACACGCTGCAAGGGGAGTCTCTCACATCCAATCTCTTTACTTTGTTTATTGTCTTGCTTTACTTTATTTTATTTTCTGTCTTGTTTGCTTTCTTTATATAAAAAACACACACAAATTAGTTACTTGTTTTACTTTACTTAATTTAGTTTGCTTTACTTATTTTTATTGCTATTAAAATGAATACTCCTAAGAACACTAAGTTGTGTGATTTCACTAGCACCAATAATAATGATTTTATATGCACTCCTATTGCTCCACCTGCTACTACAGCAGAATTTTATGAAATTAAACCTGCTTTACTAAATCTTGTTATGAGAGAGCAATTTTTAAATTGTTAATGCGATGATCTTTGCTGCCCATCTTAATAATTTTGTTGAACTTTGTGAAATGCAAAAGTATAAGGATGTAGATGGGGACATTATAAAACTGAAATTGTTTCCTTTCTCCTTAAGAGGAAGAGCTAAGGATTGGTTGCTATCTTTGCCTAAGAATAGTATTGATTCATGGACTAAATGTAAAGACGCTTTCATTGGTAGATATTATCCTCCTGCTAAAATTATATCTTTGAGAAGTAGCATAATGAATTTTAAGCAATTGGATAATGAACATGTTGCCCAAGCATGGGAAAGAATGAAATCTTTGGTAAAGAATTGCCCTACCCATGGACTGACTACTTGGATGATCATCCAAACCTTTTATGCATGATTGAATTTTTCTTCAAGGAACCTATTGGATTCAGCTACTGGAGGTACTTTTATGTCCATCACTTTGGGTGCCGCGACAAAGCTTCTTGATGATATGATGATCAACTACTCTGAATGGCACACTGAAAGGACTCCACAAGGTAAGAAGGTAAATTCTGTTGAAGAAACCTCATCCTTGAGTGATAAGATCGATGTTATTATGTCTATGCTTGTTAATGGTAGATCTAATGTTGATCCTAATAATGTTCCTTTAGCTTCATTGGTTGCTCAAGAAGAGCATGTTGATTTGAACTTCATTAAAAGTAATAATTTCAAGAACAATTCTTATAGGAATAATTTTGGTAACAACTATAGGCCATATCCTTCTAATAATGGTAATGGTTATGGTAATTCTTATGGTAATTCTTACAACAATAATAGGAGTGTACCCTCTGGTCTTGAAGTCATGCTTAAAGAATTTATTAGTACACAAACTGCTTTTAACAAATCTGTTGAGGAAAAGCTTGGTAAAATTGATGTTCTTGCTTCTAAGGTTGATAGTCTTGCTGCTGATATTGATCTTTTAAAATTGAAAGTTATGTCTAATGAAGATAAAGATATTAAGTCATTTGCTACAGCAAACGCTATACAAGTTCGAATTAATGACAATATTAGAATGATGGCTGAATTGCATGCTAGGTGGGAAAGAGAAGAAAAACTTGTCGAAGAGAATAATGTAGCTAAAGTTTGGACTATCACCACTACTAGTAATGATAATGTTTCACATGTTGCTAAACCTCCTACTATCAATGGTAAAATAATTGGTGTTGGCAATGTTTGTACTCCTAGTACAAAACGTGCAAAATTGCCTGAAACTGCTGAAACTGTTTGTGATAAGAGTGCTGAAATTTTTCAGAATATTGGGGACAATGATCCCATTGCTTTAGATCATAATGGTTTTGATTTTGATAATTTTCATATCTCTGAAGTTATTAAGTTCCTGAAAAAACTTGCTAAAAGTCCTAATGCTAGTGCTATAAACTTGGCCTTTACAAAACATATTACAAATGCTCTCATAAAAGCTAGAGAAGAGAAATTAAAACTTGAAACTTCTATTCCTAGGAAGTTGGAAGATGGTTGGGAGCCCATCATTAAAATGAAGGTCAATGATTTTGATTGTAATGCTTTGTGTGATCTTGGTGCAAGTATTTCTGTTATGCCTAAGAACCTCTATGATATGCTTGACTTGCCACCATTGAAATATTGTTATTTGGATGTTAATCTCGCTGATAATTCTATAAAGAAACCTTTGGGGAGGATTGATAATGTTCACATTACGGTTAACAATAACCTTGTCCCCGTTGATTTTGTTGTCTTGGATATTGAATGCAATGCATCTTGTCCTATTATTTTGGGAAGACCCTTTCTTCGAACTGTTGGTGCTATTATTGATATGAAAGAAGGAAATATTAAATATCAATTTCCTCTTAAGAAAGGTATGGAACACTTCCCTAGAAAAGAATGAAGTTGCCTTTTGATTCTATTATTAGAACAAATTATGATGTTTATGCTTCTTCTCTTGATGTTACTTTATTTACACTTTATGCGCCTAGCTGAAAGGCGTTAAAGAAAAGCGCTTATGGGAGACAACCCATTATTTTATTTCTGCAATTTTTGTTTTATATTTGTGTCTTGGAAGTTGTTACTACTGTAGCAACCTCTCCTTATCTTTATTTTACTGCATTGTTGTGCCAAGTAAAGTCTTTGATAGTAAGGTTGATCCTAGATTTGGATTTCTGCGCAGAAACAGATTTCTAGCTGTCACGAATTTGAGTAGATCTCTCTGTAGGAAACTCAGAAAAATCTATGAAAATTCATGAGTAATCCTCAGATATGTACGCAACTTGCATTCAATTTGAGCTTCTTCATCTGAGCATGTTAAGTGCCTCGAAAAAATTCGTCTTTATGGACTATTCTGTTTTGACAGATTCTGCCTTTTATTTCACATTGCCTCTTTTACTGTGTTGAATGGATTTCTTTGTTCCATTAACTTTCAGTAGCTTTGTGTAATGTCCAGAAGTGTTAGGAATGGTTGTGTCCTCTCTGAACATTTGAATTTTTGATTATGCACTAACCCTCTAATGAGATTGTTTTGAGTTTGGTGTGGAGAAAGTTTTCAAGGGTCAAGAGAGGAGGATGATATAATACGATCAAGAAGAGTGAAAAGTCTAAGCTTGGGGATGCCCCCGTGGTTCATCCCTGCATATTTCAAGAAGACTCAAGCATCTAAGCTTGGGGATGCCCAAGGCATCCCCTTCTTCATCAACAACTTATCACGTCACCTCTAGTGAAACTATATTTTTATTCCGTCACATCTTATGTGCTTTACTTCGAGCGTCTGTATGCTTTCATTTTTTGTTTTGTTTGAATAAATCAGATCCTAGCATTCTTTGTGTGGGAGAAAGACACGCTCCGCTGTTTCATATGAATACTAGTGTTCTTAGCTTTACTTTTAATGTTCATGGTGAAGGTTGAAAACCGCTTCGTTTATTGCTATTTGGTTGGAAACAGAAAATGCTTCATGTGGTAATTGGTATATGGTCTTGAATAATTTGATACTTGGCAATTGTTTTGAGCTCTCTAATAGATCATGTTTAAGCTCTTGCATCATGTAGTTTGAACCTATTAGTGGAGAATTACTGTAGAGCTTGTTGAAATTTGGTTTGCATGATTGGTCTCTCTAAAGTCTAGATATTTTCTGGTAAAGGTGTTTGAACAACAAGGAAAGACAGTGTAGAGTCTTATAATGCTTGCAATATGTTCTTATGTAAGTTTTCTTTGTGCGGTTCATACTTGTGTTTGCTTCAAACAACCTTCTTAGCCAAAGCCTTGTACTGAGAGGGAATGCTTCTCGTGCATCCAAAACCTTGAGCCAAAACTTATGTCATTTGTGTCCACCATAACTACCTACTATGTGTTATTTTTCTGCCATTCCAAGTAGATTGCTTGCGTGCTACCTTTAAAATTTCATTCCTTGTCTTTGAAATATATAGCTCATGGGAAAGTAGCTTAAAAACTATTGTGGTAAAGAATATGTCGCTTATCTATTTTATTTCTTAATAAGTTGCTTGTTGAGCGGTAACCATGTTTCTGGGGACGCCATCAACTATTACACTTTTGTTGAATATCATGTGAGTTGCTATGCATGTTCGTCTTGTCTGAAGTAAGGGTGATTTTCCATGAGTTGAATGGTTTGAGTATGCATATTGCTAGAGAAGAACATTGGGCCGCCAACCAAAGCCATGTATCATGGTGGAAGTTTCAGCTTGGACATTAATCCTCAATCTCTTATGAGAATATTATCTGTTGTTGAATGCTTAAGCATTAAAGAGGAGTCCATTATCTGTTTTCTATGTTGTCCCGGTATGGATGTCCTCAAGTTGAGATCTATCAAAAACGAGAAATCAAATGCGATCTATCTCCTTGGAACTTTGTACAGGTGACATAGAGGTACCCCTTTATGACACTTGGTTGAAACATATGTAATGCAATGATAATCCATGGAAATCCGAGCTAATTAGGACAAGGTGCGAGCACTATTGGTATTCAATGCATGAGGCTTGCAACTTATAGGATGTTTTATGCATAACACATATGAATTATTACTACCGTTGACAAAATTGTTTCCATGTTTTCAAAATAAAAAGCTCTAGCACATGAGTAATCCCTGCTTCCCTCTGCGAAGGGCTTTTCTTTTACTTTATGTTGAGTCAGTTTATCTACTTCTTTCCATCTTAGAAGCAAACACTTGTGTCAACTGTGTGCATTGATTCCTACATACTTGCTTATTTGCACTCATCATATTACTTTGTGTTGACAATTATCCATGAGATATACATGTTGAAGTTGAAAGCAACTGCTGAAACTTATATCTTCCTTTGTGTTGCTTCAAAACCTTCTATTAAGAATTTATTGCTTTATGAGTTAACTCTTATGCAAGACTTATTGATGCTTGTCTTGAAAGTACTATTCATGAAAAGTCTTTGCTATATGATTCAGTTGTTTAGTCATTATCTTTACCATTGCTTTGAATCACTTCATTCATCTCATATGCTTTACAATAGTATTAATCAAGATTATGATAGTAGCATGTCACTTCAGAAATTATCCTTGTTATCGTTTACCTACTCGAGGGCGAGTAGGAACTAAGCTTGGGGATGCTTGATACGTCTCAAACGTATCTATAATTTCATATGTTCCTTGCTAGTTTTATGACAATACTCACATGTTTTATATACACTTTATATCATTTTGATGCATTTTCCGGCACTAACCTATTAACAAGATGCCGAAGTGTCAGTTCCTGTTTTCTGTTGTTTTTGGTTTCAGAAATCCTACACAGGAAATATTCTCGGAATTGGACGAAACAAAAGCCCACGGTCTTATTTTTCACGGAGCCTTCCAGAAGACCGAAGGAGAGACGGAGAGGGGCCACGAGGTGGCCACCCCACCTGGCGGCGCGGCCAAGAGGGGAGGCGCGCCGCCCTATGGGGTGGGCCCCTCGGGCGCCTCCCGACTCTGCCCCTTCGCCTACTTAAACTCTCCGTCGCGAAAACCCTAGTACCGAGAGCCACGATACGAGAAAACATACTGTGACGCCGTCGCCGCCAATCCCATCTCGGGGGATTCAGGGATCTTTAAATTTTCAGAGCAAAAAAGGGTGTCTTTAAATTTTCAGGGTTGTAGGTTAGGCAAACAGATTAAGCAAAAAAGGGAAATATGAGGATGTATCTCTAGGTTAGGCAAACAGATTCAGCTTCCCTATCCTACTAGTGCGTCTGTATCTCAGCGACCTTTTGATTTAGTTCATTCGGATTTTTGGGGTGCGGCTCCCTTTCCTTCGAAAGGGGGTCATCGATAATATATTTTTTTATTCTTGATTTTTTCGCGGTACACCTGGTTGTTTCTTATGCGCTCTCGCGATGAGGTGCTCTCTACTTCTCGGTGTTTTGCAGTCATGGTTGCGTACTCAGTATTTCACGCCTATTCGTGTGTTTTTCGTGTTGATTCTGCAGGAGAGTATATCTCCCAGCACCTGTGTGGTGTTCTTGCTGAGCAGGGCACCCTTGCCCAGTTCTCGTGTCCCGGCGCCCATGCTCAAAATGGTGTCGCCGAGCGTAAGCATTGAAATATTCTTGAGACTACCCGTGTTATGATGATTGCTTCCTCTCTTCCGCCGCATTTCTGGGCTGAGGCTGTCGCTACGTCGACTTACCTCATTAACATTCAACCTTCAGCTGCCCTTCAAGGTGGCATTCCTCTCGAGCGTCTTTTTGGTCGCTCTCCAGATTACTCGACTCTTCGTTTATTTCGTTGCGTTTGCTATGTTCTTCTCCCTCCTCGCGAACACACCAAACTGACCGCTCAGTCGGTTGAGTGTGTTTTTCTTGGATACAGTGATGAGAATAGGGCTATCGCTGTTGGGACCCTGTTGGTCGTCGGATGCGCATCTCTCGTGATGTCACGTTTGATGAGACGCGTCCCTTCTATCCTCGCCCCACCTCGGGTACTTACCCGGTGGATGATAACTCTTTTCTTCTTTTTCCGGATGCACCCCCTGCTGTCCCTTCTCCTCCCCCTCCTAGTTCTGATGCGCCCCCTTCGGCGCCATCCTCTCGTCCGTCTAGTCCACCTAGTACTCCTCATTCTCCGGCTTTGGATCCTTTCGATGTTGTCCCTTCCTCCTCTTCTTCTGATGAGTTGTCCTCCGCTGATGAGCTTCCCCCTTCATGGCCTGTTCCTCGGCGTCGTGCTCCAGCCCGTTACTCTCCTAGTCAGTATGGTCTCTCTGTCGTTTCCGAGCCGATTTCTTATCGGGATGTCGAGCGTCATCCTGAATGGCAGCTTGCCATGGCTGAGGAGATCGCTGCGCTTGAGCTGCAACTTTGGCACTTGGGATCTTGTTTCTCCCCCTTCTGGTGTTCGTCCTATCAAGTGTAAGTGGGTCTATAAAATTAAGACTTGCTCTGATGGATCTCTTGAGCGCTATAAAGCGCGTCTTGTGGCTCGTGGTTTTCAGCAGGAGCACGGCCGTGACTATGATGAGACTTTTGTCCCTGTGGCTCATATGACCACTGTGCGTACCCTTCTTGTTGTTGCTTATTTGCTCGACCTTGGTACGTGTCCCAGCTTGATGTTCAGAACGCTTTTCTTAATGGCAAGTTTACTGAGGAGGTTTACATGCAGCCTCCTCCTGGGTATTCTGTTCCCGATGGGATGGTTTGTCGTTTTCGACGTTCTCTCTATGGTCTGAAACATGCCCCTCGTGCCTGGTTTGAGCGCTTCACCTCTGTGGTGACTGCTGCTGGTTTCTCTCCCAGTCTTCATGATCCAGCACTTTTCGTTCACACTTCTCCTCGTGGACGCACTCTTCTTCTTCTCTATGTTGATGATATGATCATTACCTGTGATGATCCTGAGTATATTGCCCTAATTAGGGTCTAATACCAATTTCCCTAATTTACATACCCTTTTTTGCTCTGAATCTGTAGGTTAGGCAAACAGATTCAGCTTCCCTGTCCTACTAGTGCGTCTGTATCTCAGCGACCTTTTGATTTAGTTCATTCGGATATTTGGGGTCCGGCTCCCTTTCCTTCGAAAGGGGGTCATCGATACTATATTTTGTTTATTGATGATTTTTCGCGGTACACCTGGTTGTTTCTTATGCGCTCTCACAGTGAGGTGCTCTCTACTTATCAGCGTTTTGCAGTCATGGTTCGTACTCAGTATTCCACGCCTATTCGTGTGTTTCGTGCTGATTCTGCAGGAGAGTATATCTCCCAGCACATGCGTGGTGTTCTTGCTAAGCAAGGCACCCTTGCCCAGTTCTCGTGTCCCGGCGCCCATGCTCAAAATGGTGTCGCCGAGCGTAAGCATCGTCATATTCTTGAGACTACCCGTGCTATGATGATTGCTTCCTCTCTTCCGCCGCATTTCTGGGCTGAGGTTGTCGCTACGTCGACTTACCTCGTTAACATTCAGCCTTCTGCTTCCCTTCAAGGTGGCATTCCTCTCGAGTGTCTTTCTGGTCGCTCTCCAGATTACTCGACTCTTCGTTTATTTGGTTGCGTTTGCTATGTTCTTCTCCCTCCTCGCGAACGCACCAAACTGACCGCTCAGTCTGTTGAGTGTGTTTTTCTCAGATACAATGATGAGCATAAGGGCTATCGCTGTTGGGACCATGTTGGTCATCGGATGCGCATCTCTCGTGACGTCACGTTTTATGAGATGTGTCCCTTCTATCCTCGCCCCACCTCGGGTACTTACCCGGTGGATGATATCTCTTTTCTTCTTTTTCCGGATGCACCCCCTGTTGTCCCTTCTCCTCCCCCACCTAGTTCTGATGCGCCCCCTTCGGCGCCATCCTCTCGTCTGTCTAGTCCACCTAGTACTCCTCGTTCTCCGGCTTCGGATCCTTCCGATGCTGTCCCTTCCTCCTCTTCTTCTGATGAGTTGTCCTCCACTGATGAGCTTCCCCTTCACGGCCTGTTCGTCAGCGCCGTGCTCCAGCCCGTTACTCTCCTAGTCAGTATGGTCTCTCTGTTGTTTCCGAGCCGACTTCTTATCGGGATGCCGAGCGTCATCCTAAATGGCAGCTTGCCATGGCTGAGGAGATCGCTGCGCTTGAGCTCACTGGCACTTGGGATCTTGTTTCTCCCCTTTATGGTGTTCGTCCTATCACGTGTAAGTGGGTCTATAAAATTAAGACTCGCTCTGATGGATCTCTTGAGCGATATAAAGCGCGTCTTGTGGCTCGTGGTTTTCTGCAGGAGCACGGCCGTGACTATGATGAGACTTTTGCCCCTGTGTCTCATATGACCACTGTGCGTACCCTTCTTGTTGTTGCTTCTGTTCGACGCTGGTCTGTGTCCCACCTTGATGTTCAGAACGCTTTTCTTAATGGCGAGTTGACTGAGGAGGTTTACATGCAGCCTCCTCCTGGGTATTCTGTTCCCGATGGGATGGTTTGTCGTCTTCGACGTTCTCTCTATGATCTCAAACAGGCCCCTCGTGCCTGGTTTGAGCGCTTCGCCTCTGTGGTGACTGCTGTTGGTTTCTCTCCTAGTCTTCATGATCCAGCACTTTTCGTTCACACTTCTCCTCGTGGACGCACTCTTCTTCTTCTCTATGTTGATGATATGATCATTACTGGTGATGATCCTGAGTATATTGCCTTTGTCAAGGCCCGTCTTCGAGATCAGTTTCTCATGACTGATCTTGGTCCACTTCGCAATTTTCTTGGCATTGAGGTTTCCTCCACTTCTGAAGGCTTTTCTATCTCTCAGGAAAAGTACATTCAGGATCTTCTTGCTCGTGCTGCTCTTGGGGATGAGCGCACGGTTGATACTCCTATGGAGCTTAATGTTAAGCTTCGTCCTACTGATGGTGATTCTCTTCCTGATCACACCCGTTATCGCCATCTTGTTGGGAGTCTTGTTTATCTTGCTATCACTCGTCCTGATATTTCTTAGCCTGCTCATATTCTGAGTCAGTTTGTCTCAGCTCCTACCACTTCTCACTATAGTCATCTCCTCCGTGTTCTTCGTTATCTTCGTGGCACGATCACTCGTCGTCTTTTCTTTCCCTGTTCAAGCTCTCTCCAGCTCCAGTGCTACTCGGATGCTACGTGGGCGAGTGATCCTACGGATCGTCGTTCACTTTCTGCTTACTGTGTGTTTCTTGGTGGTTCGCTTGTTGCTTGGAAGACGAAGAAACAGGTAGCAGTTTCCCGTTCGAGTGTTGAGGCCGAGTTGCGGGCTATGACTTTGTTGATTGCTGAGGTGACTTGGTTACGGTGGTTGCTTGCAGATTTTGGGGTTTCTGTTACGACACTCACTCCTCTTTTGTCTGACAGTACATGTGCTATTAGTATTGCACGTGATCCGGTCAAGCATGAGCTGACCAAGCATATTGGTGTTGATGCTTTTTATACACGTGCTCAGGTACAGGATGATGTTGTTGCGGTTCATTATGTGCCTTCAGATTTGCAGTTGGCGGATTTCTTTACGAAGGCACAGACTCGAGCGCAGCATGAATTCTTACTCACCAAACTCAGTGTTGTGGATCCACCATGAGTTTGAGGAGGGGTGTTAGATGTATACTACTATATATGTATTCTGTATTTTCCCCATATGTTAGGGGGACTTCCTGCATATTTGCACCTGTACATGTACTATATATTGTGGCCTCTCGCTCCTGCTAATACAACAAGCATATTTCCCTAACATGTTAAGCTTCATGCACTAGCCACTTGAACCAAAAGTCTGAACTTATGGAAAGTGCTATCAATCTACTTATACACGTCAACACCCCCTCTCACGTGTGATGGGGAGACGAGAAGATAAGTCAACACGTGTAGAGATGCAAAGAGGCAGCGGAAGGCCAGAACCATACGGCAGGAGAAGGCCGGGACCACACGGCAGGAGGCTGCGGGGAGAGGAGATAATATTTAGAATAAATTGGAAAAGCCAGGATTTGAACTTGAGACCTGGGGCCTGATACCATGTTAAGCTTCATTCACTAGCCACTTCAACCAAAAGTCCGAACTTATGAAAAGGGCTAGGCAATCTACTTATACACGTCAACATCACCAACCATAGGACACTCTCGGTAGTTTTCCAACGACAAGGCCAAGGTATCCGGGTAGTGATCTGGACCCGAGAAAACGGCACAAAAAGTGATGGTGGTGTTGCCAAGTGGGTCTACACCCGTGTTCTCGAGGTGAAACCACCTGGGATGACAACAGATGAAGCAAAATTGCGACATTGGTCTGTTTGGATGAGAAGGACGGTAAAATGCTCATTCATGATACGAAGAACAATGTTGTGTACATCGCCAACCTCGAGAGTGGAGCGATGGTTGAGTTGACAGGCGTGTCCGGTGATAGTTGGGGCACCTATCAGATAGGTGTTCTTTTGGAGATGGACTGGCCGGCATTCTTCGCTTCTCGGCTTGGCAGCCCATAGATACAAGCATTCTTTTTTTTTGTGCGGGAGGACTGTTAGAGCATCTCCAGTCGAGTCCCTCAAAAAGCGTCCGGCATAAATGATTTGGGGCACGTTTGGGGCCGCGCCGGACAAAAAGAGACCAAAAATCTGTACAAAAAAGAGCCCTTTCCAGCCGCGTCCCTCAAACAGCGTCCGGATGCATGCTTTTTAATAGAGGGGACCCCATGTGGGAAAAGTAGGTGAGAGAAAGTGTGGGGAAAGAGAATGCCATGTGGGGACTAGGGGCTGCATGCATGCATCCGTACGCTGTTTTTGTGTCCGGCGTCCCCGGTATAGAGTCTCTACCGGGGACGCCGGACACAAAATGAGGCGCTATTTAGTTTTGGGGGACGCGACTGGACAACTTTTTTCCCCATTTCTTGTCCGCGGTCCCCCAAACGTCATTTGGGGGACACGACTGGAGATGCTCTTAGTTTCTTATCATTGTGCTGCATCGTGGATGAATCATGAGCTCTTCCATTAGGTTAAGTAGTTCACTACGTCACTCACTTATCTTGATTATGGCAACCTGCATGTTTTCTTACATCAACACGAGTTAGCTGTGTTTTCCTACAACATTGCAAGTAGCATGGTTTTTCTTCTATGTCTATGTAGGGATCGGTCTAGTGAGAATGAAGTTCGTTCTCAGTAGAATAACATAAAAGACTTTCTATTTTGTGTTTATTTTAGAGTTAGTACTGCAGGTACACAAACCTGTGCAATGCGTTGAAATTCATACACAAACTTGCAAACCATGGCGTACCGTATGTAACTTGGAACCTGCCTTTTGCCAAGACTACTTGAGACGCACCATGGGTAGGCCGGCCGGGGAGAAGAGAGAGCGACAACTAGCGCATCTGCGGATCGATACGGACGAACGGACTGGTGCGCGGCACCGTCATGGGCGACGTCAGGCGAGGTAGCTCTCCGCCGGCGGTCGGGTGGAGTGGAGTAGAGTGGACTCGATCGGCCAAACCACATGCTCTTGTACTCTGACCCGCAACCGGAGGACGATGCATATCTCATAGCTCCACAAGACCACAAGTAAGTCCACATGACCACATGCATGCATTGGCGCTGGTGGTGTTCATGTTTTTTGCGTTAAGCGCTGGATTCACTGGCCAAACACACCGTTCCGTTCGGTCAGTCTTCCAGAAATTAAAAGCAGTACATGTCGGCCGGCAACCAAGGTTGAGTTGACCACCTGATTCAGACTCACCGATTCAGATTCAGATGAGGGCATCTGCAACGCGGCGACCCATCCCGCGTCCGCGCATCCGGATGGGTCCAACCGGACAAAAACATGGCCCAACGAGGCCACGCACCGTAAATACGGATGGCTGCGGCGTTCGAAACGACGCAAACCCTGCCCAAATCTGGGCCAGGTTTGCATGGCCGCAGATGGCACGCGACGTCCGACCGCGTCCGGATGCTCGCCTGCTCGTCTCCCTTGGGCCCACAAGTCGGTGACCGCGGCGGGTTATTAAATGTGGACTGGAGGGATCTGGCCCTCTAGTCCACTCCCCACTCTCCGAGACGTGAACCGCCGCCATGGCCCCCAAGCGACGGTTTGCTCCCGGAGCCAACGACGCGGAGGCCAGCAGCAGCCACCGCCCTCCGCCGGCACTACGGGCCGGAGGAAACCGCGGCGGTCTCCACATCGGAGAGGCCGCCCGCGGCGGCGCGGCATTGACGCAACCGGCGCCGCCGCTGCTACTGCCCAAGCCGGAATCCTCGGAAGAGGACCCCGACCTCTGCGCCGCGCTGATAATATCGGCGGTGGAGGAGGAAGCGAAGTGGCCGCAATTCCGAGCGGTCATTCGCACCTCCGCAATGGAGGAGGAGGCCCGGCAGGCGGTGGAGGACGCCGAGGCCTGGGCCTTGTACGACCAGGCCCGCACAGCGCGGCGGCGGGAGGAGGCCAGGCTCCGCCGCGAGGAGCAGCAACGCCAGGAGGCCAGTCGCCACGCGGAGGAGGCTAGGCGGCAGCAGGCCAAGCGCCTCGCCTGGCAGGAGAGGGAGCAGCGCCTCAGGGAGGAGGCGCAGCTACGGGCTGATGCGGCGGAGCAGCGGCGGGCGGCTCCGAATCCCGCACTCCGCCTAGGAGGCGAGGCGCTGTGGTCTCCGTGGCCGGAGTCCCCGGCGCGGTCGATCCACAACAGTGCCTCGCCACTCGGGGACGTCGTCGATGCCGACGCCGACGATGCCCACAGGGACTAGGCGGCGCACCGGCGGCCGCCACGTCCTCGACCAAACCCTAGTAGAGGGTTTTTAGTTTGTTTTAAATTTTAAAGCCTATATAGAGGGATTCTTTTGTTAGTTTATTTGCCCAAATAGGGTTATGTACAAATTTGCCCAAAATAGGGCATATGCGTAATGAAATTTTGTTTAAATTTGCATTTTTTTTGTTTTTCTTCACATTTGCGCTGCGTCCGCGCGTTGGACCAAACAGACACGCGGACGCGGGCCGCTGTTCGGGTGTCCGCGCGGCCACCAAACGGTCTAAAACGGACGCCCAACACGTCTATTTGGGTCGCAAGGTTGGAGATGTCCTGACAAACCAACTTGTTTTCAACCGATCGGTATCCGGTGCTTAATTTGACTTTGAGACGTGGGGAAATATATGCATGCAAGTTGCCAAACCCCACCACAAGTTTCTAGTCGTCCATGCATGAATGGCTTGCGTTGACCCCAGGGAAAAGGCTAGTTGCATTGCATGGCTAGCTTTCCCACCACCGCTAGCACCACATACCGTTGAAACTGACCGACCCGGCCGGTGTGAACTTTGGTATTGTATACGTTGGAGAGTCAGCATGCTAAAGTCAACCGTCCAGGCTAAGTAATCAAGACTAGCTTAGCACGTTTGAAATTTAACAAGGCTCGGAAAACTTCAAACACTTATTTTTTTCTCCCCCATTTCCGGCATATACTTCATTTCGTGGATTTAACGATGGTTTGAATTAAACAATTCTTGGTAGTCTGTTGGCCTTCACAATTCTTGTTGGTCAACTAGGTTGAGAGGAGAACATGGGGAAGACTTGGATTCTGGGAGTGGATCATTGCGTAAGTGGCATGCTACCGTTGCTTTTTAGTGTTGCATGTATTTACAAACGTTTTGATCAATATATCCATGTAAAAATTTAGCAGGAGGTAGCAACACACGTGCATTTAACTAGTATATTTACCTATTTAATCGATATAAAATATGTTATTAGCTAGCTAAAAGAATGTATGCATGTCATGCATAGAGTTTGTCTACACTAGGATGCATGTCGTGTATTATGGAACAACATTCGAAAATCCATCTAGTTATATTAATTTGGTGTAATAATATTTTTATTATTCTAGAAAATTGCTCAGACTTAAGTTTGAACTATATGACACAACCTAAAGTGGGCTCATCCGTGAACAGTATGCATGATTGATGACTTAGTCGTTGGACCATGCATGCGATGATGCAATCGAGACATTCCAACCACGGCCGGCTCTATATTTTTCGGGGCCCTTCGGCAAAGTCAACAAAAAGACCCCTTAAGACTAATATATGATGCTAATATATGTATACGCAAATTAGATATATAAATGTATTTGTGCCTGTTTTCACTTTTAAAAACTTAAGACTTAAAATATAAGAACACATTCTTACTCTAAGATGTCTATAAGTAATTTCAACTAACCAAAGTCATATTACGATAGAAATAATAATAAAATGGTAGTAAAATATAACAAGTATTTCTTACTAGTTTAATTATCTCAGATAAACCTAATTACAATGACTCCTTCGACAATTATGCTTCAGTGCTTCATAAAAAAAAGCTTATTGGCACATTCTTGGATGTAAAGTTATCGAGGACAATTGCAAAATCGCTTTTCTTTCTTTATCATAGAACCGGACAATGATTTCTGCATTGTAACGCGTATAACGGTGAATGAATATACATGAAATTAGAACCAACTTGCGGAAATAAATTATCGATTAGATGAAGGATTAGACGAGCTATTTCCGACTGAGTATTAGTAGTAGGAATAACTAATTAATCAGCTGGTCGTGAACTTTATCCTATCCGTCGCCGTCAGAGCCAGGAAAGTTGAGTTCTTGTGATGAGAGATTAATTATGTTCCTCCGTCAAGCGGTCAGCGCGAGCAAGCTTGCTAGCGTTTGTCCTCCTTGGATCTCTAGACGACGACACGGTCGATGCACGAGCGAGTCCAGCAAACAAACAGGACCAAATTAACTAGCCGCCGGGGAAAATTACGGCGAACATCAGGTACGTACGTGCGTGCGGGTTGGATGGATGCATGAGAGAATCTGATGTGCGGAAGAAAGTTCAAGACCGGCGGCTGTAAGTGTGAACCCACGTGCGCCCTGCCGTACGCCGGCCCTAATTTCGTCGTCTCCGTCAATCAGCCAGGCAGCCATGCGGCCGGATTTAGTCGTGCTTTCATCAGTTCATCCACCGCCACCGATTCGTGTGACTTGCGTGATACGATGGTCCAGTTGATACGCCCACGGATTCGTCCAATCCGGACCTCGTGCGCTAGCAATGTCCATGAATGTAAAAACATCTCCACCGACGCCTCTAGATAAGAGCATGTAGTGATGTTGGCGGTGCTCTATCGGGGGCGCAGGTACGCCTTCCTTCGTTTGGAGAAGGATTCTTCACCCCGGTGGCCCCAAAAGAAATGTTTGAACCAAAAAAATAAAACTCAAAAACATGAATAGAAATCCAAATTTAGGTTTTTGAATATGATTTAAAGTATAGGCCAATATCCATCCATCAAATCGCCGTCGTTCATAATTCGGCTATCAAAAAGATAGGTTGGGCTTCAAGGCCAAATGATCACGGGTATGTCACCAACGGTGGCTGCACCTCGACGTCGTTCACCTCGTCGGCGATCACCTGCGGCACCTCGATCATCGGGACACGCTCCATGGACGCCGGCGGAGGCATGGAAGCCGTAGCGCAGGAATATGCTTCGATGTTGCCGTTGGCATGTATGCTGATGTTGTTGTCGGCATGGACGCCGACGCATACATGTACATCGATGGTGCCAATGCTGCCATGGACGTCGCCGCAGATTGCGCCGCCATCACCTCGTTTCCATGGACGCCCTCGCCAATGGATCAATGCTCGCCATGTCCACATTGATGATGTTCTAACGGTGAGACATGGCAGACTCATTCTGGATCATGTGGATGGCGGCGTAGTCACCAAAATTCTTCCTCTCATTGAATTGATCATATATGAGTTTGTAGTACTTGCCGGCGGATTGATTCGTGCCGGTGATGGGGCAGAAGCTCACCTGCATTGCGGTGACCCAGCGTACCACTGCATGGTGTAGTACACAAGTCGTTGACATAACACAAGTGAAACACCGTTCCACTCATATTACATCTCTCAGAGTGGTACAACAGAAACATATGCGAGTCCAAGGTATGTCTATAGAAGTACACACGAGCTGTTTACATAAGATCAACACAACCTCCTACTTTACAGTGAGGTAAAACTTCAAATAAAGCTCCAGAAGAACGACTCGTAATCTATCTTATTGCTAACTCAAGTTCAAGAGCTACTTGGCTGGCTATAGAAATCTAGCTACTTAGGTGCTAGGATTAGGGAAAGGTTCCCTTCTATTACTAGTCTAGGTTTCCATCATAGCTGATGCAGAAGTTGACTCCATTGACTCCTTTAATTGGATTCTTCATCTTGTTGCAGTTGCCATCTTTGTCTTCGAGTTCCACGGTAGTTTCTCCTTCGGTGCCTTGATCTAAGAAGGGGGTTCAAATGGGATAGAATGAGTACGAGCGTACTCAGCAAGTTCATATTAGGAAATAGGTGTATCATGCACTAGCTACAGCCATAGACCAGAAAGTCATAGGCCAATGCAAGTTTTTGTAATCATTTCTTCAAAAGGTTTATTTTATTCTCAAAACTATGCCATCGGTCTTCACGGAGTTGACTAGAACTTCGTGGAGTTCCTTTCTGCCCGCGTTCGCAGTTCCTTCCCGGAACAGGGAGTGACAGTCCTGAATTCTTGATACCCTCTGCGAGAGGTGCGTTACTTTACCCCACAAGAGATCTTAACTTTGTTGCTGGCAGTATGTCCCCGTCCACACTTCCTTTGGTGTGAGGCCCAGCATAAGATCCAAGCCAATCACTGCCTTCTCCGCGACCCTGCAAACCCACCCTTTTGTCCAACCGTACACCTCCAGTAGACTTCCCCCGATAATACGGCTTTACTCATGGTGTACTCCGGACAATCCATCATAGATCGTAGAGCTTATCATCACTAATGGATGGGGATTTAAAAGGATATCCCAACCTATTGCGGCAGTGCCTCCAGCACCCCACGGGCTCTCCGATCCGTTGGCGTGCAGAAGGGAAAAGATACAGCTGACTTCCCCAGAGCCATTATAGATCTTATGGATAACGCGATATGTACGGCGCTAGAATCACTGGACGGCATTGGTCATTTAATCCTAGGGTGATATAACCCATGCAATGGAACCTCCACCATATCAACACATACCATGGTTCCATTGCCCACCACATACTAATATTCATAATTGTAAAATAATACTTTGCTTTTCAATGCATGAGTGATAAGTATAGTACTTTGCATATAGTTTGATACAAATAATCAAATGACATGAGCAAGCGATGAACTGGCCTTTCTTGACTGCAAGATTATGCAGGCAAAAAGCTTCGATGCGTGATAACTCCAAATTCTGAAATACCATCATCGTCCGGTAAGGACAATGTTTAAAGAACTGGAAAAGATGCTATAATGCATAGTATGAGATGCAATGCTTGAGCGTAACCTAACCTCGATGATTTAGGATGTATGAGTTGTAAAGATTTCTTTAGGGTTGGTTGCACTTTTAGAATGGTTCTCAAACAAGGTTCTTATTAGGGTTTGGTTATATTAGCATCATAACCAAGTGATATAAGACATCATAACAATCATACACATAAAGAATAGTGGTGGAACAATATGTAAAGAACAGTTGTCAATTTTAAGTTCTACAGAACATGGTTGATGATTACTTATACTATACTTCAAAAGAATAACTTTTGAAGAACATGTTAATTAATAATTAATAAGTATTTCAAATAAGAACTATGGCTTCTATGGTTTGATTGAAATTTGTACTTCAAAAGAATAACTTTTGAAGAACAGGTTAAATAAGAATATGAACTACTATACATAGGAGCTATGTAACTCTAGGGTTTACCATTGAGTTCATTTAGTTTCACTAATAGGAACTAGTTGGTTCTTAACTTGGAATGGTTTCTATATAGCAAGTATTGGTAGGTTTATTGCTATGGTTTCTCATATACATGATATCAAAGGATGGTTATTAAGATGGTTCCATAGGTTTGCTATTAGGTTTACTATGGCTTCACATTTGCTTTTCTAAATAATCTCTAATGGTTTCTAAGCTAAGTGAATTATCATTTCCTAAGTAGGGTTTAGTTGAATAGGAGCAGATGATGTGATTTGCTACACAAGGTTGGTACTAGGGTTTATCATTATGGTTCTAATAAATTATGATGGTTGAGGTTGATCCTAATGGTATGATATTAAGTATGAGTATTAATGGTGCTACATTTTAACAAGTTAGGGTTTATACTTAGGAAATACTAGTGAATCATATATGTTTTAATTAAGAATAGGAACATGAAATGATAGTCTCATGTGACTTGGTTTATGCTAGTGGATCATGACTTGTATTTGTTGGTCACATAATAAGGTTCTCTATGTGAGGTGAAATTCACATGATCACATGTGATAAACAACTAGGGTTTTAGGGTTTAAAACATTTTGACATGATCACCTAAAATAATGGGATCCAGATTCTAACTTATACTAAAACTAGGGTTCCTTAATTATGATTCAATTCTTAAAGTAACACTTGGTACTAGAATTAATGTGATTAAGTACTTGAAATAAATTTATTAATAATTTTAACATGCTATTAGTTTTTAGAGGGTTTAAGAATTAAAATAATTACTAGTTAGGGTTTATGAATTACCACTAATATTTAAGTTAATGCAAATAGGATAAAGAAAATTAATCTTAACATTTTAATTAGTTACTGAATAGTTAAAATTTAAATTTGAAACTTCACTAATTATTGAATTCAATTTGCATTTTAAACAATTAGAAAGACATAATTAATAAAGATAAAAATAAGTGAATTTTTATTTTGACACACATTTTTGTTTTATATTTTATTTGGATAGAGTTTATTTTTGTGAGCATTTTGATATATTAGTCATAATTTTCTGAGTTGATATGAATTTTATATGATTTTGCAAAGTTGCAGCAATTTACTGGTTTTTAAATTAAACAACAAATACTAAATGTACCGATCCGGATTTAACCCTAGTGTCCGCCAGGTGGGTCCTTTGACCAGGTCAAATCCCACGAGGCGAAGACCGATCAAATACACCCCGAGGTCCCACCTGCCACGTCAACCACGCCGGAGACGTCACGGGTGAACGACGGCGTCGGCGTTCACGGCCCATCCCCGCGAGTGCGCGGAGATCACCAACGAACCGCCCGACCTACTGAGCAGGATAGTGAGAACGCCGCCACGAAAAGGTCACCGGAGCTAGCTCCGGCGAGTGTCTCCGCGGCGGTGCGAGTCGGTATGATCTCGAAATCGAGCTACACGCGATGCCGAGAAGGATTGGAGGATGCTAGAGGTGCGCAATCTCACCAGGAGGCGATTGGAGTGGTCAATGGTGTCGATGGTGGACTGGAGCTGGCCCTATTTCGCCATTCCCGGCGATGGCCGGAGAAAGGGGAAATGGATATTGACGTTGCTCCGAGCTCCCCTTCTCGATTCCTTCCGCGGGGAAGGTTCTACGGCATCGGGCGCATCCAACGAGCTACTCCACGGACTCCGGGGTGCTCTCAATCGACGGCGCCATGGAGTTCGCCGGCGACAGAAACTGATGCAGTGTGGAAGAAAAAGAGAATGAGAAAGGATAAGGACGGTGCGCAGGATGAACAAAGGCTTCACGGAGGTTCTCCTCGAGGCTTTATACGTCGGGGGAAGCAACGTGGCTGTGACACGGCGAGGGACGATTTGGTCGGGAGGTGGCGGTGCCTGGAGAGTTCTTCTGGGCGCCGATCCTTTTCTTCTGGATATGCTCGGACGTGAATCGATTAGTGCAAAATCTTGAGCGTGTTGTTGGCGTCCGAATCTGTGCTTATCATCGACGAGGGCGTCGTCGACTGGCAAGGTTGCGCTGTCGTCGCCGGGGAAGAGAACGAAGACGATTTCCTCTCGCACGATCTTTAAAGCATCGAAACGGTAAGTGGTTTGGGCTGGCTTTACTCGTGGGCTGGGCTGACTTTGAATGTCGAGGTGGTGGTAATGGGTCAACAAGTGTTATTGAGGTCCAGGTAAGTTTTCCTCCAATTCTCTTTTTCAAATTTGCTATTTGTATTTTATTTTTCTGTTTTCCATTTGTTGCTTAAATTCAATTTGAATCTGATTAATTTTTGCAGGTTCTAAATTATTTGAACATCAGAACCATTTGATAATGATATTCACTATCTTGTTTTGTTTTCAAACAACCATTTATAATTGAGTAATTTTTTTGGTGTTCTTGTGAAATGCATTTTAAATTGAAAATGGTCATGGTTTAAATGTTTATCTCTATTCCTTTTTATTTAGGAACCAACTGTTTGAATGGTTGAAAATTATAACATGTGCTTGGTGAACACTTTGTTATGTTTGACTAGTACATCATAATAAGGATTGTGCACATATTATAATTATAGCTAGAGTTTAAAATAAATGGAAAATGAGAATGGATTGATTCATGATTTGATGTGAAGAATTATTTCCAAAGATTTAATAATATGGTTGAATCAACACTATATTCACTAATCTTGCTTAGCAAATTCTGGCTTGAACTTCTTAATATAATTCCCAAGCTTATCATTGTTCACTTTACTTACTTCAATAACATTTAAGCTTAGGTATATATGGCTTAATTTATACTTGTGATACATGATACACAAGTTAGGACAATATTTCATGTGGAATTGATTCCATATGACAAGGTTTATGGTTTTGGAAATACTTCACTATGTAATAGGCATGAGACATGGCAGGGTTCTACTTATGATCCAAAGTGATGCTTGGATTGGAATTCAAATATGGTTTAGGGTTTTAGTGGTGATCATCCAAGTGATACACAACTAGTATTAGGATATGGGCATAGGCTTTGATTATGTTTTATTGTCTAGCTAGGGTCATTCCTCCATTCAAGGCATGAGGATTGATTTGGGGTTAACTACTAATGATATACTTATGATTTTATGAGAAGAATGAGATCTATACCTCACATATATATGTTTATCTTATCATCTCAACTTATAAGGTAAGATCATGCATTAGACATGATCCACTTATTCCTTACTAATCTCTCTTCTTTAATACTTCTCTCAACACACTCACTTAGATTCTTAGGGTTTGTGATCATCACCCAATTTGTAATGATCAAAGTATTGGCTGCCTAACAATTCATTGGTGAATTATGGTCTCTCTCCAAGATTAAGTATAAGTCCATATACTTGAGTATACATATGTAACTTAAGCTCTGAGATAGGTAGGGTTCTCTAGGGTTTATGATCATTACCAAGTTGTAATGATCACAACACTTGCCTCTCTATATCTACTAGAAGAATAGGTTCTTGTTTACCATCAAGTGTGAGCTAGGTCAAGTAGGGTTTAATACTTGACTTATATTTATAATAACATTGGTTAGTATCAACAATTACCTCACTTGGATTAGTTTTAAATATTAAGCTAGGTTCTATTGAATGCATATTATAAGCATATGAATGGTTCTCTCCTTTCTCTCAGGTTTAATGGTATGAATTGAGAAACAAGGTTGGAATGGTCAAGGTTAATGAAGAATGAATATGAATGTCCCTGACATGGTTCAAGTATTGTAGTTCAAAAGATATACCATGTGACTCATGGCAGAAACATTTACTTAGTACAAGATATGGAAAAGATAAGTAAAGAATAGTTTCTTAATTAATTGTGTTCTTTGATTTACAGTTGAATAATTATTCATGTGTTGTTGTTAGAAATGTCATGTTGAGATCTTTTAGAAGATCTTATAGTTGATCCTTACTTAAAATGTTGTTTGTTGTAAATCTACTACTATTTGATCTAGCCCATAGATCAAATCATCTCTATCCAAAACAAGGTTTTAGCAAAGATCACAGTGAAGTTTATAGCGCTTGACTTGATGATCTACTTCAGTTCCAGCAAGTCAAGTGAAACTTCGCCATCTTGTGGTAAGTTTTATTTGAAAGCGCGAAAATTCCCCGGATTTTCTATGCATGAATGCAGTGCACACTTCGGTGTTCTCTCATTTTATTGCCTCTAAACCTGGGATATTACAGCCTCTCCCCCTTAAACTGAACTCCGTCCCGAAGTTCGAACGCTCTCATGTTTTGGAATGTGGAACTGACTTGAACAGATCACAATCCTTTCAAACTCCCTAGTGATCTTATTGGATATAATTGAATATATCCCTTGTCCAGATCCTTCCTGGAGTCTTCTGATGTCTGGCACTGATACTTTCTTTAATTCTATGATTTCTTCCAATATTCTAAGCTTATAGTCTTGCTATCCAAAGATTCCTTGGATTAGAACATCTTATGGTGCTAATGGGCTTTACTAATGGTTGTGGTGACATCTTCTTATTTGGGTACTCAAAGCTTGGTTCTACCAGCTGCGGTAATCCAGCTGCGGTGTAATATGGCACTAGGGTGTACCAGCTACGGTGTCCAAACCTTAAGTCTAAAGGATTTATTTAAAGTAAGGTATTATTGTCCCTTACCACCATAACGAAAGTAATGGTACTTCGTAAGGTATTTACAATAGGCATGGTCCTGGTAGTTTAGTCCTACGAATGGATTAGACTCATTTAGTCCATCCAACCATGGCTTCTAGTTTATGCTAGTTATCTTCGTTTTGGTTTCTTTAGGTTCCATGAAAGGAATCTTTCTAATAGGCTTATGTTTTGGTATGGTCAAACTCTTCTTCTTTAAGCCTTCTTAAGCCTTGATTGTCTTCCGGCATCTTCTTCATCCAACGTCATTATCTTAGACTTACTTGAGTTCTCTTGGTTTTGAGTAATTACCATTACCCACTCAAGTTAAGGTCTAACCCTTACTTCCCCGAGATATGAACCTCGGCTTCTGGTCTGGCAACCTCCTGAGAGTACTTTTATATGGGTACTTCCCAACAACCTTATAAAAATAAGATCGGGCTTCCTCTCAATTCAGACTTTTTTCTTCGTCATTCATACTTCAAATCATGTCTTAATACTTCTCCTTCAGCCTTCCTCTCCCCCTTGGAGTTTACTAATGATCTTCCAACTTCCTTTCTTCTAATCATTAAACTCCAAGGTTAAAAGATTGGTCTATGTCTGGTTTAGGTTTATACTTTTCTAGAGTCTCACGAAGAATTCTTTGTGGTGTATCCACACAATTGTGGATATCCATTGTGAATCCTCCAACTAAATATTTACCAGCTACGGGATACCAGCTGTGGAATCCCTCTTTCCTTTAGGGTAAAGAAATGTTCAGGCTGCGGACTATCTGGTACCAGCTGCAGACTACCTAACACTAGATGTGACTTATTGGATACCAGCTGTGGCTATGTTATGGTTCTAGTCAATATCTACCTACCAGCTGTGGCTACTTACATAGTTTTCGTTAAGATATACCTCACTTTACATTCTTTCTCTTCATGGTTATCCTATACTCCCGGTGTGGTCTTATGATACCAGCTACGACTTCACTTGTCTATTTTCCTTCTTCCAGGGTTTGTTTTGCAAGAAAACCACTTGTTGACACCATGAAAATAGTATTGTAAGTGACTTCACTTGCATTCCCTGCTTCCATAATGAATACGGCTCCACTTCTACTACTCCATATTCACTATTTTTCTCACTTTCATGGTACTTCTATGCTGAAGTACTCCTTAATTAAGGATAAAAGTGAGTTCGATTGGTCCTTCCTTTAGAGTATTGTGGTTGCTTCCCACAACTGTACTTCCTTCTTCCAGTGAACCTTCATCTTGTCTTTAAAATCTTCAGAATTCGTCACTTCCTTACACGAATACCTTTACCCTCTAGACCTATAACATCAAGTAAGAGCTTGATATTGCAACATGCATTTGCATATCAAAGTCCAACTTCATGTATGGATCTAGTCAATCTATGAAAATTCAATAAAATCCAAGAAGATTCAGCTTTGTGCTTATAATACACATCCTTATATGCCTGAATAAAATAGTTGGGTAAGACATCCCTAAACATCAGGCGTAGATGTGTAATATATAACACCACATAAGATAGGTTTAGGTTGTGATACTTAGCACATGTACGTGAATTTCTACTAGTGGTCTCAACATTTATCTTAATTGCACATTTGCAATGAGACAAACTTGAAACAAAATGGACTGGGATAGTTGGAGTTAACCTAGTTTTCTTTGGAAGTACTAACAAAATAGTATACCATATATATGTGCTATTGAGGACTACTTCCTATAATACAATTAGTTCTAACATGTCTACTCTAAACACATGATTGTTTAGAATATACCACCTATAACTCTAGGATTTCTCTATGTGATATGCTCTAAATAAGCCTTCTTTAAATTAAGGGCTATGGTTCTAACATACTTGGTACAGTTATTAGGATTTTAAGGCCTAAGCTTTCGAACTATTCCCTAAATCCTACTCCTTATCACACTCTTGTAATTCACTTGTGATGTTCTACTCCCTCACATCATGATTCTCAAGTGAATCATATATGATTACCAACTCTACCATGAAAAGTAGACTTAAATACTCCTATCTCTCTTCCTTACCTCCTATGATTGACTCATCATAGGTACATACTACCTCATATTACTTATCTACATTAATAACATCAGTCATTTGGCATTTTAAATGACTCTTACTTAACCATAACTTGTGTTGGTATACTTCTTCCAATAGGATATCTTCCTTATGGTTGTATCCTCTCTTTGGACTACCATGTGTTGTATACCAAGCGTGTGGTCTACTACCACCCATTATCTTGAGCTTCAAGGGTGTTCTAATTATTTGGAATGAAGCAAGATAACTAACTAACTTTACTTAAGAAAGATAGATAAGAAAGATTGACTCAAGTGTGTCAGGATTATTCTCAAGTGAATACCCATCTCAAGTCAAAAGAATAGTTGGTTTAACTAAGACATCTTCCTATAGACACTATGAAAGTATAAAGATGGTAAACCTAGAGGGGGGTGAATAGGTTTCCACAGATTTTAATTCTTTCTTTGCAATATTAGGCTTTGCGGAATATAAAGGTGAGCCTAATGCAAACTAGGTGAAGCAACCTATATGAAAATACAACTATCTCGAACACGAAGGCTCTCTCAGCCGATTTAAATCACAAGTAAGGAGTTCGGTTAGAGATAACCGATAGCACGTGAGACGAGGATGTATTCTCGTGTTCCCTTGCTTTGCAACAAGGTACGTCACGTTTGGAGGGGTGGAGGTCCCACGAAGGATTCCCCACGCCACGAAGGCTCACCCTATTCTCCGGAGCCTATCCCACGAAGGAATAGCTCACTCACTTGTGGTAGACTTTGAGGTAGCCTCCAAACCTTCACAATCTTGTCGGAGCAAATCCACAGCCCGGACAAGCTTCCGGACTCCTCTTGCCCACCTAGAGTTTCCCAGGAACCCTAGGAAGCACGCTTCACGATGACTACAAGGGGGACTTAGATTTTGCTTGGTAGAACAGTAGATCGGGTCCTCCTCTAGTGATTCCCCAGAGGGATTTGAGTTTGGGTGGAGGAGGAGGGAGATCGGAGGCTTTTGGTGTTTCTAATAATGGAGTAAGAGAGAGAGAGCTCAAGAACAGCTTGTAGTATGTTGCCTAACAGTTCAGAGGTAGGAGAAGGCCTATTTATAGTGTTCTTCGAAAAATGGCCGTTGGTCACTTGCCACCTCAGCTTTTTCCTCGACAAACCCGGTTGACTGGGACCACGCACTGGACAGCCCGGTTGTGAGGCCTGTCGGGACCGGGCCGACCGGATCCCTTTTTGCGTCGTCCTGGAGCACTTCGGTTGGCGCCCGGTTGCCGCCAGTTGCCGCTCGGCCGGCCGGGCTGGGCGCCGGACTCGATGCAGGAGGCCGGCTGACCGGTCGGCAACCGGATCAGCTGGCCCTTCGTTTGGAACCCGGTTGCCGCCCGGTTGACCGGCCGCCACGCTGGACTGGCCGGTTGCTGGCCCGGTTGGACCGGGCTGCAGACCGGATTTCTCCTGTAGACCCCTTTTTGATTGTTGTTGAAGTGGGGGGTCTCCTTTAGCCTTCTTGTTCCTTTATACACCATTTATGCCTCATTGCCTAATACCTGAGATTATCCTTTTAAACAAATTAGGCCAAATACTTTAGCACGGTGTCATTGTTACCAAAATAATGGATAAGGGTAAAATACCCTTACAATCTCCCCCTTTTTGGTATACGATGACAAACCGAGCTAGAGTCACAAATAGATATTATGATAAGCTCTAAACCTTGATTCCATATAAGATATTACGACAGCTCCCCCATAATGTGTGCACTTGGAGAATTTGCGTTTGAATGCAAAGTGCACCATTTGTGTAACATGAGAAGCTCCCCCAATATCTTTAGGAAACAAGCATGGTATGGAGATGTACATATCAAGATATATAAGTATAGCACACATAATCATCCTAACATAGAGTAGCACACATAATAGTCGTCCGTACACGTCCATATACGAATTAATGGTTCTTGAAAAACTGAAAGCAAACAAGCACAAGCCATATAAAATCCAAATAAAGCAACTCCCATGGCTTGTGACAATGAAAGAACCCCGTGGTCCTAGACTCTACTCTCTTCTCCCCCTTTGGCATCGGAACACCAAAAAGGCGAAGAAAAGAGGAGAGGTGCTATCGCACCCATCAATAGTGACCAAATCCGTACGAGGAGGAGCTCTCGCCAGTATTGCGTGCATCGTCATCACCATCATCATCACCATCATCATCAGCAGGAGGAGTGGGAGCACGAGCAGTCCTAGAAGGGAGAGCACGATGAGCGTAGACGGAGAAGTCGAAGTTCTGGATCATCTCATCGGTAAGAGGAGGCATCTCCCACTGAGGTGTACCACAGGCTCCATCTCAGGTCCAGGAGGAGGAACAGGGTGGTTCCTTGAGGCCATGAACTTAGTCTGGCGCCTCCGTGTCTCCTGGGTCATAGTCAGGGTCTGATGTGCAACATCATTGCTGTTCTTGCACATTTGCCACATGCTGGAGAAGAAACGAGCGGCCCCATGCTTGGAGCGCCGAGAGTAGCTGGAGCTAGCATCATGATCATGGTGTTCCTTGGAACGACGCTCAGTGGAGGGCATCATGGAGGGAACGTCTGGACGAGTGGCCTCCTGAATGGGTATCCTGAATGGGTCCATGATGGCTTTTTCACCAAGAACGTTGAGAGGAGCGGGAACAATGTAGTTGAGGAGCCGCTGAACATACTGAGCATAGTTGGGAGTCATGCGGTCCATAATTGCTCGCTTCAGTTCACAGTAGATAATATCACAGCCATCAATCTTCCTTACCCTGTCAGGATGACAATAGTACATCAGATTTAGGTGATAGTTCCGGACTTCACTGGAGTCGCCAGACTTGCTGATGAGGCTTTCACGGAACATCTTGGCAAGTACAAGATATGAGTAGTACATCCCAGAGATAGTGGGAGGTCCAGGCGTAGGGTTCGTAGGATAGCAGAAGGAGATGTCACCCTTAGTAAGCTTGGGCCGTGAATGAATCTTGAACCCTGGAAACTGTCATCATCACAACCCATGGCTGCACGGAACTGAGAGTAAGAGCATGAGTACTTCTCCTTGCTACTATCCGTGTGATGGTGCGGTCCGCATCATCATGGAAGAAGACGGTGCGATGGAACGACTTGGACAAGGAGGGGACAGAAGGTAGGATCATCTTGTTGATCATCAGGCTTGAGGCACACAAGGTCATACAATCCCATACCCTTCAAGGTTTGCACCACAAAGCGGTACTTTGTGGCGGCGTGCAAGGCAAGCTCGTCAGGATTGATGGCCTTGGGCGATACAATATACCCATTCTTCATGTACTCATGAGAATCATAGTAACCCTCCCATAAAGCTGCTTGTGTCTTGGTCCAGAAGGCCTGATTCCCACGAGTGTAAGTCCGTTGCTCAAAGCGATACGGATTCACCGTCCTCCATTCCTGCCACTCAACACGGTTTGCAAGCCCAACATTGAGAGTTGGCACTATCTCATCATCCTCTTGGGCGGCATGCTTATCCTTTTTCTTGCCAGCAATAGACTTGGTTCTAACCCGAGCTGAGCTGCCAATGTCGCATTCGATGAGCTTGAGGAGGTGCGCGACTACTAGAACGGCATGTGAGAGGATCGGCAATTCTTCCTCTCTTGGCAACATTGCCACGTGGCTCACCACTCCAACTATCTGTGAATGAGAAAATAAAGCAAGGATACCAATGGGGTAAGTGTACATGTCATCAGTAAGAGGGATGCCAAAAGAGCATAGCATATATCCAAGTGTAGTGATGAGATTGTGCGAAAAGCTCGCAACCGGCGCACAGGCCGGTCCAACCGGACAGAGACCGGACAGGCCGGTTGGCGCCCGGTTGACCTGGCATTACGCCGGCCGACTCTATTGAGCGGTTGAAGCGCCTATTGATCGCAAGGGGAGAACTCGTTTATTTGTGAAGTTGTGCCCAGATTTTCTACCACAAATTCATGCAAAAACTCATAAACTTGAATATAGACTATAGCAATATGATGGAATAAGTGCATTGTGTGGTGAGACACTCTAAAGGCATGAGGACTTACAAACCCTAACCCTAACCCTAAAATTTCCCAAAAACGTGTCCAAGATGTGCAATGTGTGAGGGAGACTAGAGGATTGGGAGAAAGGGAGAGTACATTACCCGAAGACATTGTCCCCCTTGATCAAGAGAACAAGAAGAACACAAGGTAAGGCTTGAAAAACCAAGAACACCAAAATTTCCCAAACTACCTTGAGAGGGCTCAAATCCTTCGGTGGAGAAGTCCCAAAGAGCCCGATCTATGTTTTGGTGGAGTTTTGGGGGGTTCTTGTGGTGGGAACGGCCTAGATCTTGGTGGAGGTGAGCAGGGCGCCGGCCATGGAGTGTGGAGGTTGGGGAACAATGGGGAAGATGACCCCAAGGGGTATCTCTTCCCCAATTTATAGTAGGCTGCGCGACCGGTCAGAGTCCTGTCGACCGGACCTGGCGCCGGCTGGCCCGGCCCAGGACCCGGTTGACACCCGGTCAACCGGACTATCCGGTCAGGGACCCGGTCCAACCGGGCCAGGGACCGGCCAGCCCAGATATGTCTAGTTTTGGCTCGTTTTTGCCCCCATGCTTTGTGTAAACGTGTGATAGTGCTCAAATGATGACATGTACAAATAGATAGATAGATGATGATGAGATGAGCATAGACATGGGGTTCGAAACACAAAGTTCTCTAGGCATACCCATTGGAGAGAAAATCCAAACAAAATGTGAATAGCAACAATGGGCATGATTCGAAGTAGATATCAAGAATCATAAGTCATTTTGGAAATGATGTTCGCAATAAGATCATTTGGCCTTATATAGTCAAAGCAAGTTGTAATGAAGGCTCAATAAGGGGCGGGGGATTACTCCCCCTATGTGAAAGCGCAAATGTCATGTGACCGCGAAGAGACATGATTGGGTCCATAAAATGACATTGGGTCTATTTATGTTGCACACATAGGTATGCATCGTACCAAGACATGGTAGGATGACTATCCCCATATGTGCTATACCTCTAAGCTAGATAGCAAGATAAATGCAAGAATATAGTGCAAGAAGTTAATCAATCCAAGTTTTTAGGATCAAGAATACCAAGTTCTCTTCTCAAGTTAACAAACCGGGCTTCATCCAAAGGCTTAGTGAAAATATCCGCCAATTGGTAGGTTGTTCCCACATGAGTGAGATCAATATCCTTATTGGCAACATGATCACGTAGGAAGTGATGGCGAATGTCAATATGTTTGGTGCGACAATGTTGAACCGGGTTATTGGCGATCTTAATTGCACTTTCATTGTCACAAAGAAGAGGCACCGTACCAAGAGACACGCTATAGTCTTTCAAGGTTTGCTTCATCCATAACAATTGAGTGCAACAAGATGCCGCGGATATGTATTCGGCTTCGGCGGTGGATAAGGCGGTGGAGTTTTGTTTCTTGGATGACCAACTCACCAATGACCGGCCAAGGAATTGGCAAGCCCGAGAGGTAGACTTCCGTCAACCTTATCACCGAAGCCCAATCGGAATCCAAATAGCCAATGAGTTCAAAGGTTGACCCCTTTGGATACCATAGCCCAAGAGTAGGAGTGAGAACAAGGTATCTTAGAATCCGTTTGACCGCCATTAAATGGCTCTCCTTAGGAGCGGATTGAAAACGAGCACACATCCCTACACTTAGCATGATATCCGGCCTAGAGGCACAAAGGTAGAGCAAGGATCCTATCATGGAGCGGTATACCTTTATGTCCACATCCTTCTCACCGTCACATGAGCCAAGTTGCCCCTTTACGGGCATTGGTGTCTTCATTGGGCTTGCATTGGTCATGTTGAATTTCTTGATCATGTCCTTCACATACTTTTCTTGAGAGATGAAGGTGCCTTTTGCAAGTTGCCTCACTTGGAAGCCTAGGAAGAACTTCAACTCTCCCATCATGGACATCTCAAATTTCCTAGTCATCAATAGCTCAAAAGCTTTGTTATGATTTGGGTTAGTTCCACCAAAGATAATATCATCAACATACATTTGACATATAAATAGGCCACCCCCTTTAACCCGCTTGGTGAAAAGGGTGGAATCGACGTACCCATGCAAAACCCATCATGTAGTAAGAAATCCCTAGGAACTCATACCAAGCACGTGGAGCTTGCTTGAGACCGTAGAGTGCCTTATGGAGTAAATACACGTGGTTGGGTCGGCATGGGTCTTCGAAACCCGGGGGTTGAGCCACATATGCGGTTTCTTTTAGGGGACCATTCAAAAATGCACTTTTCACATCCATTTGAAATAGTTTGAAATTGTGGAAAGATGCAAATGCAAGCAAAAGACGAATAGCTTCAAGACGGGCTACCGGCGCAAAGGTATCCTCAAAATCCATACCTTCTATTTGGGCAAACCCTTGCGCCACTAACCTTGCTTTGTTTCGTATGACAATGCCATTCTCATCTTGCTTGTTCTTGAATACCCATTTGGTCCCAATAACATTGATGCGATGATACTTGGGTCTCTCAACTAGAGACCATACTTCATTACGAGTGAAACACTCCAATTCTTCTTGCATGGCAATTACCCAATCCGGATCAACCAAGGCTTCATGTACCTTGAGTGGTTCAAAACTAGACACAAAAGCATGATGTTGACAATAAGTGATAAGTAATGCATGGTGTCTACGAGTTACCACTCGTCTTGAGATGCTACCAAGGACTTGATCTACTTTCATGTCACTTGCCCTTGTAGCGGCCTTGATCTTCCGAATGGTTCCTTCATGATCAATGAATTCATCTCTTGCTAGTACTCGATCATGAGGGACCACTTGAGCTTGATCATGAGTTGAGGATGTTTCTTGATCATCATCATGGTCTTGCTCCGTGGTATGAGGGTTTTCTTCTTGTTCTTCGGAATGTGAATCATCTTGAGTGGAGGATGGTTCTTGAGTTGCACTTGATGGTTCGGCTTGAGTTGAGCTAGGCTCCACTTGAGCCGATCTTGATACTTCTACTCCATCATCTTGATCATCATTATGAACTTCCATGGGTCGGATGTGTCCAATGCCCATATGCTTGATGGCACTAGATGGATCATCATTATTACCTGCAACACATGGAACAACTTGCTCCACTTGGGAGCCATTATCCTCCAAGAACACCACGTCACAAGATACTTCAATAGTCCCCGTGGACCGGTTGTAGTATCTATAGGCGTGAGAGTTCTCCGCATATCCAACAAATATACCCTCTATGGTTCTAGTTTCAAATTTACCGAGCTTTCCTTTGTTGTTCTTAACAAGGCATTTGCATCCAAAGACACGAATGTACATGACATTAGGCTTGTTACCGGTAAGGAGCTCGTATGGAGTTTTGTTGTGGAGGGGACGAAGAAAGAGCCGGTTGGAGTAGTGGACGGCCGTAGAGATGGCTTCTCCCCAAAAGTTGTGGGGTGAGTTGAATTCACTCAACATGGTTCTTGCCATCTCAATGATAGTCCGGTTCTTCCTTTCAACAACACCATTTTGTTGAGGGGTGTATGGCGCTCGAAAACTCATGCTTGATGCCCTCATCATCAACAAACTCTTGCATGGTGTAGTTCTTGAACTCGGTGCCATTGTCGGTCCTAATCGCCTTGATCTCGGATTCATATGTACGTTGAGCTTTCTTGGCGAAGGTGATGAACTCTCTATGGGTCTCGTCCTTAGACTTAAGGAGAAAGACCCAAGAGTATCTTGAGTAATCATCAACAATGACAAGTCCATACTTGCTCCCACCAAGAGTATCATAATGTGATGGCCCAAAGAGATCCAAATGAAGGAGCTCCAAAGGCTTAGATGTGGTGACGATACTCTTGATAGGATGTTTCTTCTTGAGTTGCTTTCCGCTCACACATGCAATCGGCAAACACGATCTTTTCTCAAAAGAAATGCCGGTTAGTCCCACAATGTGCTCGCCCTTTAGGAGTTGTTTAAGATTTCTCATGTTAACATGACCAAGGCGGCGATGCCACAACCATCCTTCGTCATGCTTGTAGCCATTAGACATGTGGAGGAGAGGAGCTCTCTTTCGAGAGGTCAACCACGTAAAGGTTGTTCTCCACATATCCAACGAGGACCAATTTGAGATTGTCACTCCTAAAGACTTTCACACAATAACTAGTAAAATATGAATTGTAACCGGCATCGGCAAGATGATATATAGAAAGTAAGTTGTAGCCAAGGGATTCAACAAGCATAACCGTCTCAAGGCACAAGTCCTTAGAGATTGCTACCTTGCCATACCCAAGTACCTTTCCCTTTGAATTATCACCAAAGGTAATGCTTGACTTCTTGTTGATGTCTTCAATGAATTGATCAAGCACACCTCTTCCTCCGGTCATATGATTGGTGCATCCACTATCAAACACCCATTTTGGACCACCGGAGGAATACCCCTACAAAATCAAGTAGAGGATTTAGGAACCCATCGATTAATGGGTTCCTTTGCAATGGTAACAATATCTTTTGGTACCCAAATTGAGTACTCTCTATAAGCATAGCCATTAGGAGGGCCAACATAGCTAGCATAAACATCACCATAATAATCAACAAATAAAGCATAGTGATTGTTTTGGCCTCAAGGTCACCACTAGTGGCTTTGCCCTTTGAGGCCTTGCCATCATTAGTAACCTTCTTGTTCTTATCTTGAGCGGGCTTCTCCTTCTTGTAGTTGTTCTTCTTGTTGGACTTGGGAGTATATCCAAGTCCAAACTTTTGATTGTTTGACCTTTGCTTACTCAAGAGGTCATCCAATCCCATCTTGTTCTTGGCGGTGGTGAACTTTGCAAGTTCCTTTGTTAACCTAACATTTTCCTCAAGAATAGATGCTTGCTCACAAGAAGATTCATTAGGATGATAGTTGAGACCATATTTAGTCACCAAGGATTCAAGATATGCATTGGTCTCAACATGCAAAGAGAGTTCCTCTTGTAAACGAACATGTTCCTCAACAAGCTTAGCATGCTCACTAGTAAAGGGAGTGGAGGAGCTAGCATGCTCTTCTACAACCATGGGATCCTTCATTGATCCAAGAGCCTTCTTGTAGGTTTCTTGAAGAAGATCATGGTTCTCTCCTAGTTTCTTGAGCTCATCCTTAACAAGCTTGTTAGCCTTTTCAAGGTGGTCAAGATCCCTAGTGAGAGAAGCATGAGCAACTTCAAGCTCCTTCTTTGAGTCATTGAGCTCTTGGGTCAATGATTGAGCCCTATCAATAGTTTCTAGGTCCTTAACTTTATCAAGTTCATAAGTTTCAATTTGTTGCTTAAGTCCTTGAGATATGCACCTTTCGGTTTTTAGCTCTTGTCTTAGGAGATTGAATCTCCTGCTTCTTTTTCATTCAATTGATATTCTAATTCCTCAAGGGACTCATCCTTTTCTTTGAGGGAGTCCATCAAGAAATCAAACTTGACAAGAGCTTCACCACGAAGGGTGCATCTAACATTGTAAAGTTCCTTAAGCACGATTAACTCATCTTGATTTTCAGTTTCATCACCAAGGACACTAGATAGAGAAGGTGGAGGTTCCATTACCTTGGTTTCTCTTGCCATAAGACAAGAGCCGACGATTGTAGAGGAGGGAGAGTCATCGGAGTCATCATCTTGAGTTGTTCTTGCCATGAAGGACGAGCCCACATCATTCTCCGTGGGGTAATCCTTGGAGTAGTCATATGTGAAGAGTGACCCGGGCTTAGAGAAAGCCAAACCGGCCACTCCGGCCTCCTTCTCCTCATCTTCCTCTTCTTCATCGGACAAGTACTCGGCTCCAACAAAAGCCCTTCCCTTGTTCTTCTTGTATCGATCATTGATTGGGTTTGGCTTCAACCTTGGCTTGACCCCTTTGATGAACTTTGGCTTGTCTACCCTTTTCTCATAAGGGCACTCATTTGCAAAGTGGCTATCTTCATCACAATTGTAGCAAGTTATCTTCTTCTTCTTGTCATTGAAGAGCATTGGAAGCTTTCCCTTGTACTTCTTGGCGAAGAAGGCAAAGTTTGTACCAATGTCACTAGTTGAGGTCATCTCTCCCCCTTCTTCAAATTCATATTCTTCTTCTTCTTCTTGATCGGCCCTAGCTTTGAGAGCAAGATTGCGTGGCGCTTCATGGTTGTGTGAGGCTTCATCAACACGGTTCATCGCCATGAGTCTCTTTCCCGCTTTGGCCATGTTTTCATTGGCGGTCACATAGGAGACTAGATCATCGGAGTTGAGGTCGGCACTCTTGGTCATGATTTGTAAGTTGAGTGCAAGATTGGTGTCTTCTTGTTTGACGGCAATCATAGCAATGACCTTGGACTTTATAAATGCTTCATTCATCTCGAAGCCGTCATTGTACTTCTCAACACCGAGTCCCTTGACCCTTACTCTAAGAGCACCGAGTCTTGCATAAGCATCGCCTGACTCTCCTGCTCGAATCATGAATTGATGAGCCTCTTGCTTTGCGGTCTCATAAAGAGCAGATTGGATCAAATCGGTTCCCTCTTGGAGTACTACGATTCGATCCCACAACTCTTTAGCGGACTCTATGTCATTGACTTGATCAAGGAGCTTGCGGTTGATGCCACTCCTAATCTTGTCACAAGTGAGGCGTTGAGTTGACGGTTGTAGAATTCAGGAGGTCAACCGAATGGGATCTTGTGGCTCCCAGATCCATGAACAATGATCTCCCACAACTCCACGCTACAGGCTGCGAATATGAGATTCCATAGAAGATTTCCAAAAAGGAAAGTGAGTTCCATCAAAATGGGGAACATTCCCACTATGGTTTATATGAGGCATGGGTGAAGTGTTTTTGGGATAGTCATGGTTGACTTCACGATAGCTCCCTAGTGAGGCCGAAGCCGTACTAGGAGACCCACTAGTCAAGTTCTTAAGCATGGTAGACATTTCTGCCATTTGGCTTTGTAGCTCATCCTCCTTTTTCTTCTTCTCGGCATCATATGCCAAGAATCTAGATTTCATCTCTTTAACTGAAAGGTTAGAGTTTTCATCTAGACCCTCGAATAGTTTTTCCATCTCACTCTTAAGGCGGTGAAGCCCTTAATAAGAGTCCAGCTCGATACCAATTGAAAGTATAGAGATGGTAAACCTAGAGGGGGTGAATAGGTTTCTACAGATTTTAATTCTTTCTTTGCAATATTAGGCTTTGAATATAAAGGTGAGCCTAATGCAAACTAGGTGAAGCAACCCATATGAAGATACAACTATCTCGAGCACCGAAGGCTCTCTCAGCGATTTAAATCACAAGTAAGGAGTTCGGTTAGAGATAACCGATAGCACGCGGAGACGAGGATGTATTCCCATGTTCCCTTGCTTTGCAACAAGGTACATCACGTTTGGAGGGGTGGAGGTCCCACGAAGGATTCCCACGCCACGAAGGCTCACCCTATTCTCCGTGAGCCTATCCCACGAAGGAATAGCTCACTCACTTGTGGTAGACTTTGAGGTAGCCTCAAACCTTCACAATCTTGTCCGGAGCAAATCCACAGCCCGGATGCTTCCGGACTCCTCTTGCCCACCTAGAGTATCCAAGGAACCCTAGGAAGCAAGCTTCTCGATGAATAGAAGGGGGAATGAGATTTGGCTTGGTAGAACGGATCGGGTCCTCCTCTAGTGATTCTGAGGGATTTGAGTTTGGGTGGAGGAGGAGGGAGATCGGAGACTTTTGGTGTTTCTAATAATGGAGTAAGAGAGAGAGAGCTCAAGAACAGCTTGTAGTATGTTGCCTAACAGTAGGTAGGAGAAGGCCTATTTATAGTGTTCTTCGAAAAATGGCCGTTGGTCACTTGCCACCTCGCTTTTTCCTCGACAAACCCGGTTGACCGGACCACAAACCGGACAGCCCGGTTGTGAGGCCGGTCGGACCGGCCAGCGATCGGATCCCTTTTTGCGTCGTCCCGGAGCACTTCAGGTTGGCGCCAGTTGCCGCACGGCCGACCGGGCCGGGCAAGCCGTCGGACTCCCCTCGGTTCGTATGGCCGGGCTGATCGGGATCGTCGGCAACCGGATCAAGCTGGCCCTTCGTTTGGAACCCGGTTGCCGCCCGGTTGACCGGCATTGCCACGCGGACTGGTTTTCGGTTGCACTGTCGTTCTTGGTTGGACCGGGCTGCAGACCGGATTTCCTCTCAGTAGACCCCTTTTTGATTGTTGTTGAAGTGGGGGTCTCGCTTTAGCCTTCTTGCATTCCTTTATACACCATTTATGCCTCATTGCACTAATACCCGAGATTATCCTTTTAAACAAATTAGGCCAAATACTTTGTAGCATCGGTGTCATTGTTACTAAAATAATGGATAAGGGTAAAATACCCTTACACACTACCAAAACCTATAGGTCTCCTTTTAAAGGGTTTTAGAATCCTCTAGGGTCAAAGCATTTGCTCACGATATCACCACTGTGTGACCCAAACAGCGTACACACTTCACATGGTGTAGTACACAAGTCGTTGACATAACACAAGTGAAACACCGTTCCACTCATATTACATCTCTCAGTAGTGGGTACAACAAACATATGCGAGTCCAAGGTATGTCTATAGAAGTACACACGAGTCTGTTTACATAAGTCATCAACACAACCTCCTACTTTAATAACGGTGAGGTAAAACTTTCAAATAAAGCTCCGTAAGCTGAACGACTTGTGAATCTATCTTAATATTGCTAACTCAAGTTCAAGAGCTACTTGGCTGGCTATAAAAATCTAGCTACTTAGGTGCAAGGATTAGGGAAAGGTTCCCTTCTATTACTAGTCTAGGTTTCCATCATAGCTGATGGCAGAAGTTGACTCCATTGACTCCTTTAATTGGATTCTTCATCTTGTTGCAGCTTGACATCTTTGCTTCGAGTTCCACGGTAGTTTCTCTTCGCTTCGGTGCAACTTGATCTAAGTTAAGGGGGTCTCAAATGGGATAGAATGAGTACGAGCGTACTCAACAAGTTCATATTAGGAAATAGGTGTATCATGCACTAGCTACAAGCCTATAGACCGTAAAGTCGCATAGGCCAATGCAAGTTTTTGTAATCATTTCTTCAAAAGGTTTATTTTATTCCTCAAAACTTATGCCCGTCGATGTTCACAAGGTTGATCTAGAACTGTACGGAGTTCCTTTCGCTCGCGTTCGCAGCTTCCTTCCTAACAAAGGGAGTGACAGTCACAATTCTTGATACCCTCTCGCAGAGGTGCGTTACTTTACCCCACAAGAGATCTTAATAACTTTGTTGTCGGCCGAGAGTATGTCCCCGTCCACACTTCCTTTGGTGTAGAGGCCCAACATAAGATCCGCAAGCCAATCACCGCCTTCTCCGTCGACCCCCGCAAACTCCACCCTTTTGTCCAGCCGTACACCTCCGGCAGACTTCCCTCCGATAATACGGCTTTACTCATGGTGTACTCCGGACAATCCATCATAGATCGTAGAGCTTATCATCACTACTGGATGGGGATTTAAAAGGATATCCCAACCTATTATACAGCAGCGTGCCTCCAAAGCACCCCACCGGCTCTCCGATCCGTTAAGGCAAGTGTAGAGGAAAAGATACAAATGTTCGAAACTTCCCCATAGCGCATTATAGATCTTATGGATAACGGCGATATGTACGGCATGCTAAGAATCACCGGGACGTGCATTGGTCATTTAATCCTAGGGTGATATAACCCATGCAATGGAACCTCCACCATATCAACACATACCATGGTTCCATTGCCCACCACATAGTCATATTCATAATGTGTAAAATAATACTTTGCTTTTCAATGCATGAGTGATAAGTATAGTACTTTGCATATAGTTTGATATAAATAATCCAAATGACATGAGCAAGCGATGAACTTGCGCTTTCTTGACCTGCAAGATTATGCGGGCAAAAAAGCCTTCGATACAAGAGATAACTCCAAATTCTTTGAAATACCATCATCGTCCGTAAGAAGGGGACAATGTTTAAAGAATCGGAAAAGATGCTATAATGCATAGTATGAGATGCAAATAAGCTTGAGCGTAAATCCTCCAACCTACTTTGAATATGATTTAGGATGTAATGAGTTGTAAAGATTTCTTTCGGGCTTGGTTGCACTTTTAGAATGGTTCTCCAAACAAGGTTCTTATTAGGGTTTGGTTATATTAGCATCATAACCAAGTGATATAAGACATCATAACAATCATACACATAAAGAATAGTGGTGGGAACAATATGTAAAGAAACAATTGTCAATTTTAAGTTCTACGTAACATGGTTGATGATTACTTATACTATACTTCAAAAGAATAACTTTTGAAGAACATATGTTAATTAAGAATTAATAAGTATTTCAAATAAGAACTATGGCTTCTATGGTTTGATTGAAATTTGTACTTCAAAATAATAACTTTTGAAGAAGCAAGGTTAAATAAGAATATGAACTACTATACATAGGAGCTATGTAACTCTAGGGTTTACCATTGAAGGTTCATTTAGTTCTTCACTAATAGGAACTAGTTGGTTCTTAACTTGGAATGGTTTCTATATAGCAAGTATTGGTAGGTTTATTGCTATGGTTTCCCACATATACATCATATCAAAGGATGGTTATTAAGATGGTTCCATAGGTTTGCTATTAGGTTTACTATGGCTTCACATTTGCTTTCCTAAATAATCTCTAATGGTTTCTAAGCTAAGTGAATTATCATTTCCTAAGTAGGGTTTAGTTGAATAGGAGCATATGATGTGATTTGCTACACAAGGTTGGTACTAGGGTTTATCATTTATGGTTCTAATAAATTATGATGGTTGAGGTTGATCCTAATGGTATGATAATTAAGTATGAGTATTAATGGTGCTACATTTGTAACAAGTTAGGGTTTATACTTAGGAAATACTAGTGAATCATATATGTTTTAATTAAGAATAGGAACATGAAATGATAGTCTCATGTGACTTGGTTTATGCTAGTGGATCATCGACTTGTATTTGTTGGTCACATAATAAGGTTCTCTATGTGAGGTGAAATTCACATGATCACATGTGATAAAACAACTAGGGTTTTAGGGTTTAAAACATTTTGACATGATCACCTAAAATAATGGGATCCAGATTCCACAACTTATACTAAAACTAGGGTTCCTTAATTATGAGTCCAATTTCTTAAAGTAACACTTGGTACTAGAATTAATGTGATTAAGTACTTGAAATAAATTTATTAATAATTTTAACATGCTATTAGTTTTTAGAGGGTTTAAGAATTAAAATAATTACTAGTTAGGGTTTATGAATTACCACTAATATTTAAGTTAATGCAAATAGGATAAAGAAAATTAATCTTAACATTTTAATTAGTTACCTAATAGTTAAAATTTAAATTTGAAACTTCACTAATTATTGAATTCAATTTGTGCATTTTAAACAATTAGAAAGACATAATTAATAAAGATAAAAATAAGGTGAATTTTTATTTTGACACACATTTTTGTTTTATATTTTATTTGGATAGAGTTTATTTTTTGTGAGCATTTTGATATATTAGTCATAATTTTTTGAGCTTTTTTTGATATGAATTTTTATATGAGTTTTGCAAAGTTGCAGCAATTTCTTTGGTTTTTAAATTAAACAACAAATACTAAATGTACCGATCCCAGTGATTTAACCCTAGTGACCGACATGTGTGGGTCGCTTTTGACCAGGTCAAACAGTTGCCACGAGGGCAGAAGTCCAGTCAAATACATTCCCGAGGTCCCACCTGCCACGTCACATCCACGCCAGGAGACGTCGCTGGTGAAACGACTTGGCTAAGTCGGCACGTTCCTGGCCATCCTCTGCGAGTGCTGGCGGAGCATCACCAAACGAACCGCCCCGACCTATGCGAAAGGGCGGGATAGTGAGAACGCCGCCATTTCGAAAAGGTCACCGGAGCTAGCTCCGGCTGAGTGTCATCCGCGGCGGTGCGAGTGGTGCGGTATGACTCTCCAAATCGAGACCACACGCCGATGCCGAGAAGGATTGGAGGATGCTAGAGAGTGCACAATCTCCACCAGAGGCGACATTGAGTGGTCAATGGTGTCGATGGTGGATCTGGAGCTGGCCCTATTTCGCCATTCCTGCGATGGCCTCGGAGAAAGGGGAAATGGATATTGGCGACGTTGCTCCGAGCTCCCTTCTCGATTCGCTTCCGCGAGAAGGTTCTGACGGCGATTTCGACTGCGCATCCAACCGAGCTACTCCACAGACCTCGAGGTGCTCTCAATCTGATCTGGCTGCCATGGAGTTCGCGGCGACAGCTGGAACTCGATGCGTGTGGAAGAAAAAGAGAACGAGAAAGGATAAGGACGGTCTGCCGGGGATGAACAAAGTGAAACTTCACGGGAGGTTCTCCTACGAGGCTTTATACGCTCTGGGAACGACTGTGGCTGTGACACGGCGAGGACGGCGGTCGGGAGGTGGCGTGTGCACGGAGAGTTCTTACGGGCGCCGATCCTTTTCTTACTGGATATGCTCGGGATGTGAATCGATTAGTGCAAAAATCTTGAGCGTGTTGTTGGCGTCCGAATCGTGCTTATCATTGACGAGGGGGCTGGTGAAGTGGGCAGCACAGGTTGCGCTTTGTCGTCGCCGCTGGGAAGAGAAGCGAAGACGATTTCCTTCTCGCTTACGATCTTTTAAAGCATCGAAAGCTGGGTAAGTGGTTTTGGGTACAATGGCTTTACTCGTGGGCTGGGCTGACCCGGGCTTTGGTACATCGAGGTGGTGGTATTAATGGGTCATCAATAAGTGGTGCTGAAGGTCCAGTAAGTTTCCCTCCAATTCTCTTTTCAAATTTGCCTATTTGTATTTTATTTTCCTGCTTTTCCATTTGTTGCTTAAATTCAATTTGAATTCGATTAATTTTTAGTTCCGGTTCTAAATTATTTGAACATCGTAACCATTTGATAATGATATTCTCACTATCTTGTTTTTGTTTTCTAAACAACCGTTTATAATTGAGTAATTTTTTTGGTGTTCTTGTGAAATGCATTTTAAAATTGAAAATGGTCATGGTTTAAATGTTTATCTCTATTCCTTTTTATTTAGGAACCAACCTGCTTGAGAATTGGTTGAAAATTATAACATGTGCTGGTGAACATAGCTTTGTTAGGTTTTGACATTAGTACATCCATAATAAGGATTGTGCACATATTATAATTATAGCTAGAGTTTAAAATAAATAGCAATGAGGAATGGATTGATTCATGATTTGATGTGAAGAATTATTTCCAAAGATTTAATAATAATATGGTTGAATCAACACTATATTCACTAATCTTGCTTAGCAAATTCTGGCTTGAACTTCTTAATATAATTCCCAAGCTTTATCATTGTTCACTTTACTTACTTCAATAACATTTAAGCTTAGGTATATGATGGCTTAATTTATACTGTGTGAGTACATGATACACAAGTTAGGACAATATTTCATGTGGAATTGATTCCATATGACAAGTGTTTATGGTTTTGGAAATACTTCACTATGTAATAGGCATGAGACATGGCAGGGTTCTACTGTATGATCCAAAGTGATGCTTGCTGGATTGGAAATTCAAAATATGGTTTAGGGTTTTAGTGGTGATCACCCAAGTGATGACACACAACTAGTATTAGGATACGGCATAGGCTTTGATTATGTTTTTATTGTCTGAAGCTAGGTCATTCCTCCATTCACAGGCATGAGGGATTTGATTTAGGGGTTAACTACTAAATGATATACTTATGATTTTATGAGAAGAATTGGAGATCTATACCTCACATATATATGTTTATCTTTATCATCTCAACTTATAAGGTAAGATCATGCATTAGACATGATCCACTTATTCCTTACTAATCTCTCTTCTTTAATACTTCTCTCAACACACTCACTTAGATTCTTAGGGTTTGTGATCATCACCCAATTTGTAATGATCAAAGTTATTGGCTGCCTAACAATTCATTGGTGAATTATGGTCTCTCTCCAAGCATTAAAAGTATAAGTCCATATACTCTGAGTATTGGCATACATATGTAGCTTAAGCTCCTCTGAGATAGGTAGGGTTCTTCTAGGGTTTATGATCACGCTTACCAAGTTGCTAATGATCACAACATACTTGCCTCTATATCTACTAGAAGAAAGTAGGTTCTTGTTTACACATCCAAGTGTGAGCTAGGTCAAGTAGGGTTTAATAACTTGACTTATATTTATAATAACATTTGGTTAGTATGAACAATTACCTCACTTGGATTAGTTTTAAATATTAAGCTAGGTTCTATTGAATGCATATTATAAGCATATGAATGGTTCTCTTCCTTTCTCTCATGTTTAATGGTAATGAATTGAGAAACAAGGTTGGAATGGTCAAGGTTAATGAGAGAAGTGAATATGAATGTCCCCGACATGGTTCAAGTATTGTAGTTGAAAAGATATACCATAGTGACTCATGGCGTAGAAACATTTACTTAGTACAAGATATGGAAAAGATAAGTAAAGAATAGTTTCTTAATTAATTGTGTTCTTTGATTTACAGCTTGAATAATTATTCATGTGTTGTTGTTGAGTGTTGGAGATCTTTTAGAAGATCTTATAGTATGATCCTTAACTTAAACATGTTGTTTTGTTGTAAAATCTCTACTACTATTTGATCTAGCCCATAGATCAAATCATCTCTATCCAAAACAAGCGTTTTAGCAAAGATCACGGTGAAGTTTATAGCGCTTGATTCTTGATGATATACTCTCAGTTCCAACAAGTCAAGTGAAACTCTGCCATTCTTGTGGTAAGTTTTATTTGAAAGCGCTGAAAAAATTCTCCCCTTAGATTTTCTATGCATGAATGCACTGATGCACACTCCCCGTTTTTCTCCTCATTTTATTGCCTCTAAACTCCGGGATATTACAGCCTCTCCCCCCTTAAACTGAATCTTCGTCCCGAAGTTCGAACGCTCTCATGTTTTGGAATGTGGAACTGACTTGAACAAGCATCACAATCCTTTCCAAACTCCCCTAGTGATCTTATTGGATATAATTGAATCATATCCCTCGTCCAGATCCTTCCCCGGAGTCTTCTCGATGCTCCTGCAATCGATACTTTCTTTAATTCTATGATTTCTTCCAATATTTACTAAGCTTATAGTCTTGCTATCCAAAAGATTCCTTGGATTAGAAACATCTTATGGTGCTAATGGGCTTTACAAATGGTTGTGGTGACATCTTCTTATTTGGGTACTCAAAGCTTGGTTCTACCAAATTAGAGCAGAATCCAGCATGCGATGGTGTAATATGGCACTAGGGTGTACCAGCGCTCACGGTGTCCAAACACTTAAGTCTAAAGGATTTATTTAAGAAGTAAGGTATTATTGTCCCTTACCACCATAACGAAGTAATGGTACTTCGTAAGGTGATTTACAATAGGCATGGTCCTGGTAGTTTAGGTCTCCTACGTAATGGATTTCAGACTCATTTAGTCCATCCAACCATGGCTTCTAGTTTATGCTAGTTATCTTCGTTTTGGTTTCTTTTAGGTTCCATGAAAGGAATCTTTCTAATAGGCTTATGTTTTGGTATGGTCAAACTCTTCTTCTTTAAGCCTTCTTAAGCCTTGATTGTCTTCTCCTAGGCATCTTTCTTCATCCAACGTCATTAATCTTAGACTTTACTTGAGTTCTCTTGGTTTTGAGTAAATTACCATTACTCCACTCTCAAGTTGAAGGTCTAACCGCTTTTTTACTTCCCGAGATATGAACCTCGGCTTCTCCGTCCATAGCAACCTCCACGAGAGTACTTTTTATATGGGTACTTCCCAACAACCTATATAAAAAATAAAGATCAGGGCTTCCTCTCAATTCAGACTTTTTTCTTCACTCATTCATGTACTTCAAATCGTATGTCTTAATACTTACTCCTTCAAGCCTTCCTCTCCCCTTGGAGTTTACTAATGATCTTCCAACTTCCTTTCTTCTAATCATTAAACTCCAAGGTTAGAAGATTGGTCTATATGTCGCAACTGTGATGCTGTCCAGGACTCGGCGCTGGGTTGACGAGGGAGGAAATCCCTTTGTTGTGTAGCTTTACTCGGGTCCCCGACAACGGCGCCTTACGAAAATAAGTTTTGATGTCTACTTCCCCTCCTTTTCCTCTGAAGATGTTGTTGGCCTCCTCCAAGAGCAAGCAGGTTTGGTAGAACAGCAGCAAGTTTTCCCTTAAGTGGACTTCACCCAAGGAGTTTATCGAACTCCAGTGGAGGAAGAGGTCAAAAGATATCCCCTCTCACATGCAACCCCTGCAACCCACAAAGCAAGAAGTCTCTTGTGTCCTCAACACACTCTAATAGGTGCACTAGTCTCGGCGAAGAGATAGTGAAATATGCAGGTGGTATGAATATATATGAGCAGTAGCAACGGCATGCCGAGAAAATAGCTTGGTCGGGGCGTGTAGTTGATGGTGGTAGTATTGCAGCAGATGTAACACGTCTGAAATGATAAGACAAGCAGCGATAGCGATATTTAGGAACAAGGCCTAGGGATTACACTTTCACTAGTGGACACTCTCAACATTGATCACATGACAGAGCAATGTATAAATCGCATACTCTACACTCTTGTTGGATGATGAACGCATTAGCGTAGGATTACACGAACCCTCAATGCCGGAGTTAACAAGCTCCACAATTTGTTCATATTTAAGTAACCTTTATAGTGTAAGATAGATCAAAAGACTAAACCAAGTACTAACATAGCATGCACACTCGTCACCTTCTATGCATATGTAGGAGGAATAGATCACATCAATACCATCATAGCAATAATTAACTTCATAATCTACAAGAGATCATGATCATAAAGCATAAACCAAGTACTTAACACGGTGCACACACTCTGTCACCTTTACACACGATGGCAGGAGGAATAGAACTACTTTAATAACTTCTTATGCTAGAGTAGCACATAGATAAATTGTGATACAAACTCATATGAATCTCAATCATGTAAAGCAGCTCATGAGATTATTGTATTGAGGTACATAGGAGAGAGAGATGAACCACATAGCCCCTACCGATGTACAGCCCCTTTAGGCCTCCGATGGAGAACTACTCCCTCCTCACTCGCCCAGGAGCAAAGCAGCTGGTGATGAAGATGGCGGTGGAGATGGCAGCGGTGTCGATGGGAGAAGCCTTCCTCGGGGCACTCCCTCCCCGCTCCGGCAGGCAGCGTGCTTGAACAAGTAGACTCCTCGTCCCCTCGGATCTTCGCCGCTCGCGATGGCGTGCGGCTTCTGGAAGGTTTCCCTCTGTGGTTTTCGTCGAATCTTATCGTGGGTTTTTCGATCCAGGGGCTTTATATAGGCGAAGAGGCGGCGCAGGAGGGCTGCGAAGGGGCTGACGACACCATAGGCGGCGCGGCCAGGGCCTGGGCCGCACCGGCCTATGGTGCTGGGGGCCCAAAGTGCCCCCTCACCGGTCCTTCCCAGGTGTTACCGATGCTTCCGGTGAAAAATAGGAACTTGGGCGTTGATTTCGGTCTCGATTCCGAGAATATTTCGTTACTAGGATTTCTGAAACCAAAAACAGCAGAAAATGTGAACCCGCGCACTTCGGCATCTTGTTAATAGGTTAGTTCAAGAAAATGCACGAATATTAAATAATGTGTTAATAAAACTTTTATATATAATAAATAATGTGGAATGTAAAAAAAGAAATTATCTATACGTCGGAGACGTATCAACATCCCTGCTTAGTTCTGCTTCGTCCCGAAGGTGTAAAACGATAACACGTATAATTTCTGGAGTGACATGCCATCATAACCTTGATCATACTATTTGTAAAGCATATGTAGTGAATGCAGCGATCAAAACAATGTATATGACATGAGTAAACAAGTGAATCATAAAGCAAAGACTTTTCATGAATAGCACTTCAAGACAAGCATCAATAAGTCTTGCATAAGAGTTAACTCATAAAGCAATAATTCAAAGTAAAGGCATTGAAGCAACACAAAGGAAGATTAAGTTTCAGCGGTTGCTTTCAACTTGTAACATGTATATCTCATGGATATTGTCAACATAGAGTAATATAATAAGTGTAATATGCAAGTATGTAGGAATCAATGCAATACCACACAAGTGTTTGCTTCTTGAGGTGGAGAGAGATAGGTGAACTGACTCAACAATAAAAGTAAAAGAATGGTCCTCCATAGAGGAAAAGCATCGATTGCTATATTTGTGCTAGAGCTTTGATTTTGAAAACATGAAACAATTTTATCAACGGTAGTAATAAAGCATATGTATCATGTAAATTATATCTTACAAGTTGCAAGCCTCATGCATAGTATACTAATAGTGCCCGCACCTTGTCCTAATTAGCTTGGACTACGGATCATCGTAATGCACATGTTTTAACCAAGTGTCACAAAGGTACCTCTATGCCGCTTTGTACAAAGGTCTAAGGAGAAAGCTCGCATTGGATTTCTCGCTATTGAGTATTCTCAACTTAGACATCCATACCGGGACAACATAGACAACAGATAATGGACTCCTCTTTTATGCATAAGCATGTGACAACAATTAATAATTTTCTCATATGAGATTGAGGATATATGTCCAAAATCGAAACTTCCACCATGGATCATGGCTTTAGTTAGCGGCCCAATGTTCTTCTCTAACAATATGCATGCTTAACCATAGGGTGGTAGATCTCTCTTACTTGAGACAAGACGGACATGCATAGCAACTCACATGAAATTCAACAATGAATAGTTGATGGCGTCCTCAAAGAAACATGGTTATCGCACAATCAAGGCAACTTAATAAGAGATAAAGTGCATAATTACATATTCAATACTCACAAATAGTTTTTAAGCTATTTGTCCCATGAGCTATATATTGCAAAGGTGAATGATGGAATTTTAAAGGTAGCACTCCAAGCAATTTACTTTGGAATGGCGGAAAATACCATGTAGTAGGTAGGTATGGTGGACACAAATGGCATAGTGGTTGGCTCAAGTTATTTTGGATGCATGAGAAGTATTCCCTCCTCGATGCAAGGTTTAGGCTAGCAAGGCTTATTTGAAACAAACACAAGGGATGAACCGGTGCAGCAAAACCTCACATAAAAGACATATATTGAAAACATTATAAGACTCTACACCATCTTCCTTTGTTGTTCAAACTCAATACTAGAAATTATCTAGACCTTTAGAGAAACCAAATATGCAAACCAAATTTTAGCATGCTCTATGTATTTCTTCATTAATGGGGTGCAAAGCATATGATGCAAGAGCTTAATCATGAGCACAACAATTGCCAAGTATCACATTACCTACAAGACATTATAGCAAATTACTATACATGTATCATTTTCCAATTCCAACCATATAACAATTTAACGAAGAAGAAACTTCGCCATGAATACTAAAAAGCTAAGAACACATGTGTTCATATGAACCAGCGGAGCGTGTCTCTCTCCCACACAAGCATTTATTCAAACAAAAACAAAAACAAAAGCACACAGACGCTTCCAAGTAAAGCACATAAGATGTGACCGAATAAAAATATAGTTTCAAGAGAAGGAACCTGATAATTTGTCGATGAAGAAGGGGATGCTCTTGGGCATCCCCAAGCTTAGATGCTTGAGTCTTCTTGAAATATGCAGGGGTGAACCACCGGGGCATCCCCAAGCTTAGAGCTTTCACTCTTCTTGATCATAGTATATCATCCTCCTCTCTTGACCCTTGAAAACTTCCTTCACACCAAACTTCTCATAAACTTCATTAGAGGGGTTAGTACATAATCAAAAACTCACATGTTCAGAGGTGACACAATCATTCTTAACGCTTCTGGACATTGCTCAAAGCTACTGGAAGGTAATGGAACAAAGAAATCCACCCAACACAGCCGAAAGAAGCAATGCAAAATAAAAGGCGGAATCTGTCAAAACAGAACAGTCCGTAAAGACGAATTTTTAATAAATACTTCCGTTGCTCAGATCAGAAAACTCAAAACTAATGAAAGTTGCGTACATATCTGAGGAACACGCTCGTAAATTGGCATATTTTTCTGATTTTTCTACAGAGAAAACAGCCCAGATTCGTGACAGATAAAAATCTGTTTCTGCGCAGAAATCCAAATCTAGTATCAACCTTCGATTAGAGGCTTTACTTGGCACAACAAAACACAAAACTAAGATAAGGAGAGGTTGCTACAGTAGTAAACAACTTCCAAGACGCAAATATAAAACAAAGTACTGTAGCAAAATAACACATGGGTTATCTCCCAAGAAGTTCTTTCTTTATAGCCATTAAGATGGGCTCAGCAGTTTTAATGATGCACTCATAAGAAATAGTAATTGAAGCGAAAGAGAGCATCCAGAGGCAAATTCATAACACATTTAAGTCTAACATGCTTCCTATGCATAGGAATCTTGTAAATAAACAAGTTCATGAAGAGCAAAGTAACAAGCATAGAAGATAAAACAATTATAGCTTCAAAAATTTCAGCACATAGAGAGGTGTTTTAGTAACATGAAAATTTCTACAACCATATTTTCCTCTCTCATAATAACTTTCAGTAGCAACATGAGCAAACTCAACAATATAACTATCACATAAAGCATTCTTATCATGAGTCTCATGCATAAAATTATTACTTCACATAAGCATAATCAATTTTATTAGTAGTTGTAGTGGGAGCAAATTCAACAAAGTAGCTATCATTATTATTCTCATCATCAAATATAGGAGGCATATTGTAATCATAATCAAATTCATCCTCCATAACAAAGTGTAACAAAAGACTACTATCATTATAATCATCATAAATAGGAGGCAAAGTATCATCAAAGAAAATTTCCTCCTCAATGCATGGGGGACTAAAAAGATCATGCTCATCAAAACCAGCTTCCCCAAGCTTAGAATTTTCCATATCATTAGCAACAATGGTGTTCAAAGTATTCATACTAACATGTTCCATGGGTTTTTTAATTTTCGGATCAAACCATCCATGTCTTAACTCAGAAATAGAATAAAAAGCTCATTGTTGTCCATTATGCCAAACTAGTGTAAACAAGAAACAAAAAGATGCAATTGCAGGATCTAAAGGAAATAGCTTCGAGTACTTACAATGGCGGAAAATAGCTTGGTAGCCGAGGTCCGGAGTGTGAGTACCTTTTACCTTTCCTCCCCGGCAACGGCGCCAGAAAATACTTGATGTCGTCCAGGATCGGCGCGGGGTTGACGAGGGAGGAAATCCTCATGTGTAGCTTTTCTTTCGACCCTAACGGCGCCGTAAAAATAGCTTGATGTTCACTTCTCTCCTTTTCCTGAGACATGGTTGGGCCTCCAAGAGCGAGAGGTTTGTAGAACAGCAGCAAGTTTTCCCTTAAGTGGATCACCCAAGGTTTATCGAACTCAGGGAGGAAGAGGTCAAAGATATCCCTCTCATGCAACCCTGCAACCACAAAGCAAGAAGTCTCTTGTGTCCCCAACACACCTAATAGGTGCACTAGTTCTACAATAGAGATAGTGAAATACATGTGGTATGAATATATATGAGCAAGAGCAACGGTGCTGCAAAATAGCTTGCTGGCGTGTAGTTGATGGTGGTAGTATTGCAAAGCAGAGTAACACAAAGAAAACAGAAACAAGCAATGATAGCAAGATTTAGGAACAAGGCCTAGGGATTACACTTTCACTAGTGGACACTCTCAACATTGATCACATGATGTAACGTATAAATGCATACTCTACACTCTTGTTGGATGATGAACGATTGCGTAGATTACACGAACCCTCAATGCCGGAGTTAACAAGCTCCACAATTTGTTCATATTTAAGTAACCTTATAGTGTAAGATAGATCAAAAGACTAAACCAAGTACTAACATAGCATGCACACTGTCACCTTCACACTATGTAGGAGGAATAGATCACATCAATACCATCATAGCAATAGTTAACTTCATAATCTACAAGAGATCATGATCATAGCATAAACCAAGTAATAACACGTTGCACACACTGTCACCTTTACACACTTGCAAGAGTAATAGAACTACTATAATAACTTTGCTAGAGTAGCACATAGATAAATTGTGATACAAACTCATATGAATCTCAATCATGTAAAGCAGCTCAGGAGATTATTGTATTGAGGTACATAGGAGAGATGAACCACATAGCTACCGGTACAGCCCCGAGCCTCGATGGAGAACTACCCTCCTCATGGGAGCAGCAGCTGTGATGAAGATGGCGGTGGAGATGGCAGCGGTGTCGATGGAGAAGCCTTCCGGGGCACTTCCCGCTCCGGCAGCGTGCCGGAACAGATTCCCGTCTCCGTATCTTAGCCTCACGATGGCGGCGGCTCGGAAGGTTTCTGTGGTTTTCGTCGAACTTATCGTGGTTTTCGATCCAGGGGCTTTATATAGGCGAAGAGGCGGCGCAGAGGGTCGAAGGGGCGACGACACCATAGGGCGGCGCGGCTAGGGCCTGGGCCGCGCCGGCCTATGGTCCTGGGGGCCAGTGCCCCCTCCGGTCCTTCCCCGGTGTTCCTGATGCTTCCAAGAAAATAGGAACTTGGGCGTTGATTTCGTCCGATTCCGAGAATATTTCGTTACTAGGATTTCTGAAACCAAAAACAGCAGTAAACAGAACCGGCACTTCGGCATCTTGTTAATAGGTTAGTTCCATAAACCGCACGAATAGGACATAAAGTGTGCATACAACATGTAGAGATCATCAAAAATGTGGCATGGAACATAAGAAATTATCGATACGTCGGATGACGTACTAGTCCTGGTTTAGGTTTATACTTTTCTAGAGTCTCACGAAGAATTCTTTGTGGTGTATCCACACAATTGTGGATATCCATTGTGAATCCTCCAACTAAATATTTACTGTATACTTGGATACCACTGTGGAATCCCTCTTTTCCTTTGGGGTAAAGAAATGTTCGTGTCGGACTATCCTGTACCAAATGCAGACTACCTAACACTAGATGTGACTTATTGGATACCATTGTGGCTATGTTATGGTTCTAGTCAATATCTACCTACCATTGTGGCTACTTACATAGTTTTCGTTAAGATATACCTCACTTTACATTCTTTCTCTTCATGGTTATCCTATAATCACCGTGGTATTATGATACCAAATACGACTTCACTTGTCTATTTTCCTTCTTCCAGGGTTTGTTTTGCAAGAAAACCACTTGTTGACACCATGAAAATAGTATTGTAAGTGACTTCACTTGCATTCCCTGCTTCCATAATGAATACGGCTCCACTTCTACTACTCCATATTCACTATTTTTCTCACTTTCATGGTACTTCTATGTCAAGTACTCCTTAATTAAGGATAAAAGTGAGTTCGATTGGTCCTTCCTTTAGAGTATTGTGGTTGCTTCCTGATACGTCTCCGACGTATCGATAATTTCTTATGTTCCATGCCACATTATTGATGATATCTACATGTTTTATGCACACTTTATGTCATATTCGTGCATTTTCTGGAACTAACCTATTAACAAGATGCCGAAGTGCTAGCCTCTGTTTTCTGCTGTTTTTGGTTTCAAATCCTAGTAACGAAATATTCTCTTTAATTGGACGAAATCAACGCCTGTGTTCCTATTTTGCCCTAAGCATCCGTAACACCCGAGAGCCGCTACAGTAGGAAGCCCCGGGGGCCCCACACTACACCCTGGCGCGGCCGTAGGGGGTCGCGCCGCCCTATGGTGTGGTGGCCCCTGTGCCCCTCCGAGGCTGCCCTTCCGCCTATTTAAAGCATCCGTCGCGAAACCCTATCACGTTCGACGAAACCCACGAAACCTTCCGCAGCCGCCGCCATCGTGAAGCCAAGATCCTGGGACAGGAGTCTCTGTCCTCCGGCACGCCGCCGGACGGGGAAGTGCCCCCGGAAGGCTTCTCCATCGACACCGCTGCCATCTCCACCGCCATCTTCATCACCGCTGCTGCTCCCATGAGGAGGGAGTAGTTCTCCATCGAGGCTCGGGGCTGTACCGGTAGCTATGTGGTTAATCTCTCTCCTCTGTACTTCAACACAATGATCTCATGAGCTGCTTTACATGATTGAGATCCATATGATGAGCTTTGTATCGCTACTAGTTGTGTGCTACTCATGTGATGTTATTAAAGTAGTCTATTTCTCCCGCATGGTGTAAAGGTGACTAGTGTGTGCACCATGTGGTTCTTGTCGTATGCTACGATCATGATCTCTTGTAGATTGTGGAGTTAATTATCATTATGATAGTATTGATGTGATCTATTCCTCCTTCATAGTGTAATGTGGACAGTGTGTGCACTATGTTAGTTCTTGGTTTATTTTGCAATGATCTATTATGCTCTAAGGTTATTTAAATATGAACATTGAATTGTGGAGCTTGTTAACTCCGGCATTGAGGGTTCGTGTAATCCTACGCAATGTGTTCATCATCCAACAAAAGAGTGTATGTAGCACATATGAGAAAGAGTTATTTATTATGCGATCAATGTTGAGAGTGTCCACTAGTGAAAGTGTAATCCCTAGGCCTTGTTCCTAAACATCGCTATCGCCGCTTGTTTCATCGTTTTACCGTGTTACCATCGCTGCGTTACTGCTTGTTTACTGTCATGGGCAAAGCACTTTTCTGGTGCCGTTGCTACTGCTTATTCATACCACCTGTATTTCACTATCTCTTCGCCGAACTAGTGCACCTATTAGGTGTGTTGGGGACACAAGAGACTTCTTGCTTTGTGGTTGTAGGGTTGCATGAGAGGGATATCTTTGACCTCTTCCTCCCTGAGTTCGATAAACCTTGGGTGATCCACTTAAGGGAAAACTTGCTGCTGTTCTACAAACCTCTGCTCTTGGAGGCCCAACACTGTCTACAGGAAAAGGAGGGGGCGTAGACATCACTTCCCACAACTGTACTTCCTTCTTCCAGTGAACCTTCATCTTGTCTTTAAAATCTTCAGAATTCGTCACTTCCTTACACGAATACCTTTACCCTCTAGACCTATAACATCAAGTAAGAGCTTGATATTGCAACATGCATTTGCATATCAAAGTCCAACTTCATGTATGGATCTAGTCAATCAATGAAAATTCAATAAAATCCAAGAAGATTCAGCTTTGTGCTTATAATACACATCCTTATATGCCTGAATAAAATAGTTGGGTAAGACATCTCTAAACATCAGGCATAGATGTGTAATATATAACACCACATAAGATAGGTTTAGGTTGTGATACTTAGCACATGTACGTGAATTTCTACTAGTGGTCTCAACATTTATCTTAATTGCACATTTGCAATGAGACAAACTTGAAACAAAATGGACTGGGATAGTTGGAGTTAACCTAGTTTTCTTTGGAAGTACTAACAAAATAGTATACCATATATATGTGCTATTGAGGACTACTTCCTATAATACAATTAGTTCTAACATGTCTACTCTAAACACATGATTGTTTAGAATATACCACCTATAACTCTAGGATTTCTCTATGTGATATGCTCTAAATAAGCCTTCTTTAAATTACGGGCTATGGTTCTAACATACTTGGTACAGTTATTAGGATTTTAAGGCCTAAGCTTTCGAACTATTCCCTAAATCCTACTCTATCACACTCTTGTAATTCACTTGTGATGTTCTACTCCCTCACATCATGATTCTCAAGTGAATCATATATGATTACCAACTCTACCATGAAAAGTAGACTTAAATACTCCTATCTCTCTTCCTTACCTCCTATGATTGACTCATCATAGGTACATACTACCTCATATTACTTATCTACATTACTTAACATCAGTCATTTGGCATTTTAAATGACTCTTACTTAACCATAACTTGTGTTGGTATACTTCTTCCAATAGGATATCTTCCTTATGGTTGTATCCTCTCTTTGGACTACCATGTGTTGTATACCAACTGTGGTCTACTACCACCCATTATCTTGAGCTTCAAGGGTATTCTAATTATTTGGAATGAAGCAAGATAACTAACTAACTTTACTTAAGAAAGATAGATAAGAAAGATTGACTCAAGTGTGTCAGGATTATTCTCAAGTGAATACCCATCTCAAGTCAAAAGAATAGTTGGTTTAACTAAGACATCTTCCTATAGACACTATGAAAGTATAGAGATGGTAAACCTAGAGGGGGGGGGGGTGAATAGGTTTCTGCTGATTTTAATTCTTTTCTTTGCAATATTAGGCTTTGCGGAATATAAAGGTGAGCCTAATGCAAACTAGGTGAAGCAACCTATATGAAGATACAACTATCTCTGAGCACTAAGGTTTCTCTGTGCAGCTTTAAATCACAAGTAAGGAGTTCGGTTAGAGATAACCGATAGCACGCGGAGACGAGGATGTATTCCCGTGTTCCCTTGCTTTGCAACAAGGCACGTCACGCTTGGAGGGGTGGAGGTCCCACGAAGGATTCCCCACGCCACGAAGGCTCACTCCTATTCTCCTGGAGCCTATCCCACGAAGGAATAGCTCACTCACTTGTGGTAGACTTTGAGGTAGCCTCCAAACCTTCACAATCTTGTCCGGAGCAAATCCACAGCCCTGGATGCTTCCTGACTCCTCTTGCCCACCTAGAGTTTCAAGGAACCCTAGGAAGCAAGCTTCTCGATGAATACAAGGGGGAATGAGATTTGGCTTGGTAGAACAAGAGATCGGGTCCTCCTCTAGTGATTCTCCTGAGGGATTTGAGTTTGGGTGGAGGAGGAGGGAGATCGGAGGCTTTTGGTGTTTCTAATAATGGAGTAAGAGAGAGAGAGCTCAAGAACAGCTTGTAGTATGTTGCCTAACAGTTCGTAGGTAGGAGAAGGCCTATTTATAGTGTTCTTCAAAATGGCCGTTGGTCACTTGCCACCTCAGCTTTTTCCTCGACAAACCCGGTTGTGACCGGACCACGTATCTGGACAGCCCTGTTGCCAGAGGCCGGTCGGACCGGGACAGCGACCGGATCCCTTTTGCGTCGTCCCGGAGCACTTCGGTTGGCGCCGGTTGCCGCCGGCCGACCGGGCTGGCGCCGGACTCCTCAGCCAGAGGCCAGCCGACCGGTCGGAAACCGGATCACCGGCCCTTCGTTTGGAACCCGGTTGCCGCCCGGCTGACCGGCCGCCACGCCGGATCGGCGTTGTCGGCCCGGTTGGACCGGGCTGCAGACCGGATTTCTCCTCAGAGACCCCTTTTTGATTGTTGTTGAAGTGGGGGGTCTCCTTTAGCCTTCTTGTTCCTTTATACACCATTTATGCCTCATTGCCTAATACCCGAGATTATCCTTTTAAACAAATTAGGCCAAATACTTCTTAGCACGGTGTCATTGTTACCAAAATAATGGATAAGGGTAAAATACCCTTACAATCTCCCCCTTTTGGTATACGATGACAAACCGAGCTAGAGTCACAAATAGATATTATGATAAGCTCTAAACCTTGATTCCATATAAGATATTACGACAGCTCCCCCATAATGTGTGCACTTGGAGAATTTGCTTGAATGCAAAGTGCACCATTTGTGTAACATGAGAAGCTCCCCCAATATCTTTAGGAAACAAGCATGGTATGGAGATGTACATATCAAGATATATAAGTATAGCACACATAATCATCCTAACATAGAGTAGCACACATAATAGTCGTCCGTACAAGTCCATACACGAATTAATGTATCTTGAAAAACCGAAAGAAAACAAGCACAAGCCATATAAAATCCAAATAAAGCAACTCCCATGGCTTGTGACAATGAAAGAACCCCGCGGTCCTAGACTCTACTTTCTCCCCTTTGGCACTTAACACCAAAAAGGCGAAGAAAAGAGGAGAGATGCTATCGCACCCATCAATAGTGACCAACCGTACGAGGAGGAGCTCTCGCCCGTATTGCGTGCATCGTCATCACCATCATCATCACCATCATCATCGCCAGGAGGAGTGGGAGCACCAGCAGTCCTGGAAGGGGAGAGCACCATGAGCGTAGACGGAGAAGTCGAAGTTCTGATCATCTCATCGGTAAGAGGAGGCATCTCCCACCGAGGTGCTACCACAGCTCCATCTCAGGTCCAGGAGGAGGAACAGGTGGTTCCTTGAGGCCATGAACTCGCCGGCGCCTCCGTGTCTCCGGGTCATAGCTGGTCCGATGTGCAACGTCATTGATGTTCTTGCACATTTGCCACATGCTGGAGAAGAAACGAGCGGCCCCATGCTTGGAGCGCCGAGAGTAGCTGGAGCTAGCATCATGATCATGGTGTTCCTTGGAACGACGCCGGCGGAGGGCATCATGGAGGGAACGTCGACGAGTGGCCTCCGAATGGGTATCCCGAATGGGTCCATGATGGCTTTTTCACCAAGAACGTTGAGAGGAGCGGGAACAATGTAGTTGAGGAGCCGCTGAACATGGGAGCATAGTTGGGAGTCATGCGGTCCATAATTGCTCGTCTTAAGCTCACGTAGATAATATCACAGCCATCAATCTTCCTTACCCCTGGTCGGGATGACAATAGTACATCAGATTTAGGTGATAGTTCCGGACTTCACTGGAGTCGCCAGACTTGCTGATGAGGCTTTCACGGAACATCTTGGCAAGTACAAGATATGAGTAGTACATCCCAGAGATAGTGGGAGGTCCAGGCGTAGGGTTCGCAGGATAAAGCGTAAGGAGATGTCACCCTTAGTAAGCTTGGGCCGTGGAATGAATCTTGAACCCTGAAAACCTGGCCATCATCACAACCCATGGCTGCACGGAACTGAGAGTAAGAGCATAAGTACTTCTCCTTGCCAGTCATCCAGGTGATGGTGCGGTCCGCATCATCATGGAAGAAGACGGTGCAGTGGAACTGACGGACAAGGAGGGGACAGAAGGTAGGATCATCTTGTTGATCATCAGGCTTGAGGCACACAAGGTCATACAATCCCATACCCTTCAAGGTTTGCACCACAAAGCGGTACTTTGTGGCGGCATGCAAGGCAAGCTCGTCAGGATTGATGGCCTTGGGCGATACAATATACCCATTCTTCATGTACTCATGAGAATCATAGTAACCCTCCCATAAAGCTGCTTGTGTCTTGGTCCAGAAGGCCTGATTCCCACGAGTGTAAGTCCGTTGCTCAAAGCGATACGGATTCACCGTCCTCCATTCCTGCCACTCAACACGGTTTGCAAGCCCAACATTGAGAGTTGGCACTATCTGTAACATCCCAAGTTTCAATAAAATGAACAAGAGAGAGAGAGTTCAAGAATCCAAAATTTCAGAGCCAACAAAAACTTTTTCTCATCATATAGGACTATGCATATTAGCTCACTTTATTAATTTTTTTTGAATGTGCTTTTGCCATGATGCTTGTTTGTGTGTTACTCTCATTCTAAAATCCTAGCCATGATCCCTTGATCAACCAAAGTCAAATAAAAATGAAATAGAAAGAAATTCTAAAAATCCAATTCACACTCACATAAGGCCTATGCCATTTTTACAAATCTTTGATCTAGGCCAAATTGGTTTGCACCATTACTTGTAAATGGTTACTAAACACTTATTAACACCTCTGAAATCAAGCCAACTCAATTCAAAACAAATTTGAATCAAAATGGAGCTCACATGTGATTATGGTCATATGTGCCATTTTTACCCTGATGCCCACTTTGAGCCCCTGGATTTTTACTTTTCACCTCTACACTTTGTCAACTCTCTGCACCTCATCCAAGACAACATCAAGCACTTCAACTTTGCCCAAAACCACCACCCCAAATTCCTTACCAAATTCAAATGGGAAGCAAGCAAAGTTGGAACAAACTCACATATGCAAGATCATATGCAAAATGTGATTTTGCATCTCAATTCCATTTTGACCACCACCACCACCAAAATGCTCCATTTAATATTTGATTACAACCCACCAAAAAGAATTTCAAAATTCAAAAATTATTTTCTTGCGGGCATTAAACCAAACACCTTGCAGGCAGGGTGAAAAATTGAGCCCATACTCCATTTTTACCTTGGACTTGGTCCAACCTTGACCCTCCCTGCACCCTGGCACCTCCACTTACCCCTCAACATCAGTCCCAGCCACTGTACCCCCTCCACTTGACCTCCATGACCATGGCAGGGCCATGCCCGTGCTCACCATGCCATCCCCATGTCACCTCCCTCTCTGGTCAGCTCAGCACCACACCACCATGTCTGGCAGCTCCCTCTCACCTCCCCTGAACACGCCGTGCACCCCCTTGACCAAGACCACGCGTGCACACGCGGGCATTGGCGCGCCCAGTGGCACCCAGAACGCGCCCATGCCGCGCCGTAGCGCGCATGGCACCAACCCCGGACACGCCCGGGCGTGACGACGCCACGGCCCTGCGTCCCTCCACCCTTCCCTCTCAGCGCCGCCGACGCACGACGACTCGTCCGAAGCGCCCGGACACGTCCACTAGCTCCGCGGAACGCGCCCGTGGACGACCACGACGACGCCGCCCGCCATGGCCCGAGCACTCCCATCAAGCGCGCCAGCGCTGCGTAGCCTCGCGCGGAGCCACGATCACGCTCGTCACCTTCGCCAGTGCACCAGCAACACGCCGAGCCCATCCCTTGCGCCTTGGCGCCCTTGGAACGATGACGCCGTCGACAACTGCCGCTCCGCCCCACGGCCACCCTTCACTGCTATAAAAGGGGAGCTCTTCTTCTCAAATTGGACACACCATTCGCTTCTCCTCCTCACACCACCCCTCTTCGACCTCTCCATTCACTCCATTAGCCACTCCGCCGCCCCAATCGCTACCTCATCGCCGCCGCCAGTACACGGAGCCCGCCGGCGAAGGAGGCCACCCCTAGAGGCGAGACTGCTTCAGGCTGCTTCCTCTACCTCGCCAACGTCTTCTCCGCGCTTCGCCGACCCTCGCCGCGCCGCCGTGAGCCGTCGACCCTGCCATCGCCGCCGTTGCTCGCCCTTCTCGCCGGAGACGACGACGTCTCGTCGTTCGTCCGATCCGATTCTAATCCTACGGTCCACCTCCCTCGTACCGATTCGGTGTTTTAAAACACACTGACGTGTGGTCCCCGCACTGTCAGCTGGCCCGCTGCGCTGGACGCAGTACTGGGCCGGCCCATTTTTCCTTTTCTCTCGGCAGCCCAGTTATTTCCCGCGCGAGCCCACGGTTTGAATTCAAATTTGGAAATTAGAAAAATACCCTAATCTGAAGCAAACTTTGAACTTCCATAGGGATAAATCTACTCGGCCAAATTTTACAAACTTGATATTGTTGGAAAGCTTAGGATTTTATCTACACAATGCCACTAGATAGAACCCTAGATCTATTGCAGAATTAAAGTGACAAAATAAACAAGGCAGGGACTTTTCTGTTTTATAATAATTCTTAAAAATCAACCATAAATGCTTTTCAATTAATTCCACCTCCAATAATTCACATTTCACTTATACTAATTGTTTCTACAAAAATATGCCATGCTTACTTTGAATGATCATGGCTTAGTTGATTTAAATGACATTATGGCTATTTCTAGTCAAAGATATTGTCCAAAACTATTAAGAAATCTTATGAGAGAGTTTCTCTCATTTAAATCTTGTCACCACCATTTCCAAATGAAGTAGAGACTCGGGTCATTTAGGTCTCATAGGAAATGTTGGTGATATTAACTCTTTGTTATGCTAGAATTAAATTGTATGAGGTAAGGTTTCAACCTCATTTTAAATCATTTTCTCCTAAAATGATAAGTGTGAAGAGGCTTGACTCTGGGTCAACCTAGGTCACATATTATGCATAAGAGAAATTAACTCTCTAATAAGATAATGAGAGGAAATTATTCTCTTCCTGAATAATGCAAAGTAATATTTAAGTCTAGTATGAGAGGAATTTATTTTTCTTAAATAATAACAAAAACACATCCACCAACTTAATAGTAATATGTGATGCTAGTTTAAGTGTGTGAACCATGTTTGTGCCTAGTTTAGTAAATTAGTTTGGTGTGATGATTGTGTACCCCGTATTCGTATTTTTAGACGCTTTCTAGTACCGAGGGAAAGTACTGTGGAGGAGGAGGAGGTTCACTTCCAAGAAGAAGAAGACCACTTTGGACCAGCTTTCCCAACCAAGGCAAGTTGAGATAATACTCTTGCAAAGTGCAAAGCTCCTGCCTCATGAGCAAAGCATTACCCCATTTACTTTATGCTTATGATCCTATTTCCCAGCTTTTTACTTTTTTACAAGCTTTATTTACCTTTGTTTTATCAAAGTACTTCTTGATTTATGATTTACCTCGGTTAGGTATTGAGTTAGTACAAGAGTATCAAACTTAGCCTAGAAGCAAAGCAAATACTTAGCACCCCTCATACATAGTTGCTAGTGCTAAATTAAAAATGACTACTCTAGATGGGAACATGTGTTTTGAAATGATGATGGTGAAAACCTTGGAATGATGAGTCATTTCCATTGAAAGATTTTGAAGGTGAATATGACACTGAATTTTTGACTTGGTGATTTTTGGCTAAGAACTGATGATTGAATTGAATGCGATACCTTACCAATATTAAGTACCCCCACAATACCTGATTATGGGTAGGGCTTAGCTGGAAATTTATGTGTCTTAGTATGGGTTCCCTCTGAACACACATCATAGGGGTTATGCTTGAGGCTGCCTCCGTTGTTGAGAAATGATGTGAATTGAGGTGAATTGTACGGCCAAGCCCCAGCAGTTCCCGGGTTAACAGTTGGTTTTCACCGGGAGGCCAAGCTCATGGGGAGAGGTGCCTATACTAGGGTGTGTAAGTGAAAGGTTAACGGTTGATGATCCGCGTACTGAGTTACGATTATTCGGGGTTTTATCCCTGACGGATGTAATCAAATGTTGTGGCACAAGTGTGCAACCTCTGCAGAGTGTAGAACTATTCGAATAGCCGCGTCCGCGGATATGGACAATTGGAAAGGCCATACGTTTTCCGTCATCAGAATTTATATCTATGTGACTGGTGTTTTGAACTTGAACTTGAAGGGTGACTTGAATTTGCATCACAACAGAGTTGTGGGAATGACACTAATGTTCCGACTTGAGTTAGTTAGCACATGAGGAGTTGTTTACGAAAAGGTTTATCAACTAAAATTGGCTTTATGCAAATAAACTTAGAGCTTAGAACACTCTCAATAGTAATGCTAGTACTTACTTTAGTATTAGATTAAGTAGTACTTAAAGTACTCACGGCTTTGTCCCCTGCTATTCAAATGGCCAGAATATGAAGCCGAGCAATAGCACGAGGATGACGATCAGCAGGACGCCTACCACAACTAGGAGCTTCTAACGTCAAGCGTTGGCCGTGGACTAGAGAGTCCTTTGTATCTTACGATTCCGCTATTTACTTGTGTTTGTTCGTTGATCTTTAGATCAACTATTCGTGTAATATGGATCATTTGATTCCAATTTGTAAGACATTATGGTTTGTAATGAATGATGACTGTGATACTTAAGTATTAGGCCTCGCAACAACAATTTCCCGGGATTGCGATGTATGACATAATAGGCATCCGGACTTAAAAATCCGGGTGTTGACAAGTTGGTATCGTAGCCATTGTTTGACCTTAGGAGACCCTAGTTAGAAATGGACGTTCTGAAAATTTAGTTTCAAAAAGGAATGAAGTATTTCTGAAAATTTAAGTCTTTGTCTTCTCCTTGAGTTCTTTGGAAAAACAAGAAGTCATGCTCTTCCTTAGAAATATAACTAAAATTTTGCCACACTTGTTCACGTCTCTAACTTAATCCTTTACTTCACTTTCAGATGGAGCCCGTGAACACGAAGTTTTACCAGCTTGGGAATGGGGGAAGCTTGATCTTCGAGCACGACCTCAACGCCCTTTCCGACCACCTTGGTCGCCCGCACCCGGAGTTCCACGGAGCCCAGATCGCGAACCAGCCAGGAGGCGAACTGCAGTGGATCATCACTGCGGATTTGAGGGGCAAGATGGAGCCTCCCACTTCTGAGAGAATCCTCTTCTCCTTCATGGAGAGCAACTGGCTGGACGGACTTGCCCGCGCCCTTCAGGAGGGACTCGCACGCTTGTGCGGGATGAGCGGGGAGGCACTCAAGCACCCTCGCTTTTCTCACCTCGCGAGGCGTAACTCTGCTGGGGAACCCATGGACATGTCATCCCACCCGGAGCTGAAGCACCATGTGGAGCATCTCGACTTCATGCTGTACCACACGCAGCAGGATCTCGACCACTCCCGTGAGTACGCCAACCAGACTCACGCCCGCATCATCGAGCAAGGAGACGCCATCAAGATGCTCGCCAACGACCGCAGGACCCTCCGCCAGCAGCGGGCGAAGAGGGATGCCACCATCACTCGCCTCCGCGCGAAGATAGCAGCACTCGAGGCCACCGTCAAGGCCCAGGAGGAGCAGATGAAGAAGATGGAGGAAGATGGAGAAGACATTCGGTGGAGGAAGCAACTACCCGAGTGACGACAACGACTTCGAGGAGGATGAGAACACCGAGGGGGAAGACTACGACTCGGACGACGAAGATGATGACCACACCCCCATCGATGTTGATGAGGATGAGGAGTAGTTCACTTATGCACTATCGTAGGTGTGAGTTGTATCTCGCCCATGTATCGTAGTTTGGAGAAGAAGGGTTCTTAAAACCCTTAGTGTGTAAGCTTGTAATGTGTGTTGTTTGCTATAAATGAATGTATGTTTGTATCATCATGAAAAGACTTCAAGTTTTAAGCTTTTGAACTTAAACACAAAACAAGCCATAGAAAATTTCCCCCTTATCTCATGATCAATCTCAATGCTCAGATGGCCCCTCCAACTCGCAACGCGAATCAAGACGCTATGATGCAGATGTTGCAAGTTGAGGCCGGAAGATAGAGAAGCGTAAAAGCTGAACGGCAAGCCAACCTAGCAAAGACTTCAACAGCTTGCCAACAACAATCAAGGCCACCATGATCATCTAGGATCCAAGCTCAAGAACTTCCTGCACACCAACCCGCCAGGCCAAAGAAGACGGAAGAACCACTTGATGCAGATGATTGGCTCCAAACTATGGAGAACAATCTAGAAGTAGCCTTCTGGAGTTGAAGAGAATGAGAAGGTGTTTGCCACACACTACTTAGCAGGACCAGCAAGAGCTTGGTGGACAAGCACCCGTGCCATGAACGCAGGACAGTTTATGACTTGGACTGATTTCAAGCTCAAGTTCAGCAAGTACCATGTGCCCCCGGGTCTGATAAAGAAGATGAGAGATGAGTTCCGTGAACTGAAGCAAGGCCGGATGTCCGTGGTGGAATACCGCGACAAGTTTCTCACACTATCAAGGTACGCCCCGGATGAGACCGACACTACTGAGAAGAGGAAGGAAAGGTTCCTGAACGGACTGCATGATGAGATGCAGACTGTGTTGATCAACATCCCCTTCGCCGACCTCGAAGCTCCTTGTGGACTCCGCCATCCAAATGGAAGGCAAACTGCACCAAGCCACGAGAACCGCAAGCGCCGCATGATGAACCGAGTGGATCAAGCCACCACGTAAGTATCGCTCTAGTTCAAGCTTGGAGGTTTCACTCCGAGGAACAACAAGCCACCAATGCAGATCCCCGCGCCCGGATTATCGAACCTGAGTGGAGGAAACTCGAGGCCAGGAGGCCACTACAACAACAACACAACAACAACAACAACAACACCAACACCGCACCAAGGACCGGGAGCAATGCAACCCTGCTGCGAACAAGCAGGACAAGACCACCATCACTTGCTATGAGTGTGGTGTAGTGGGGCATTACTCCAATGAGTGTCCCAAGAGGCTCGCCAAGCTCGCAGCAACCCCGCACCACCAAACCAGCAGCAACGCCGTGTCTCCACCGGCAAGAAGTTCGCCCCAACAACCCGCACAACCGCGGAGGTCGCCTCTACCACATGAATGCCGAGGAAGCCCAGGAAGCACTCGACGTGGTGCTGGGTATGTTCTCTCGTTAACTCAATACCAGCAAGAGTGTTGTTTGATTCTGGAGCATCGCATTCGTTCGTTACAGAAGATTTTGTGTGCACTAGTAAGATTCAACCAATCAGCTTGAAACATGTCATGGTAGTTCAAATACCGGGATCAACAACTAAAGCTAGAAAATTTTGCAAAGATGTACCCATCAGAATCCATGAAATAGACTTTTATGCAAACTTGATTGTTCCTGGGAACAAAAGGATTGGAAGTAGTCCTGGGTATGGATTGGATGGCGAAACATCATGGATTGATAGACTGCGCCAAGAAGGCCATCACCATGACTAGTAGCACCGAATAATAATAGAACACTTGTCCTGAAAAACTACCCGTAAATTTCACCCGCAACCAAAGTGTAGCTAAGCCAACTCGGATCAAATCGTGGGGTCGTTTGTCGATACCTCGATGTGTTTCCGGATGATCTACCCGGTATGCTCCTGGATCGGGATATCGAGTTTATCATTGAGTTAATCCCTCGGAACAGGACCTATAGCCCAGAGAGCCTATAGCATGAACCCCGCAGAGTTAATGGAACTGAAGAAGCAACTGGATGATATGCTGTACAAAGGTCTGATTCGACCAAGTGCGTCGCCTTGGAGATCACCAATTTTGTTTGTGGATAAAAAGGACGGTGCCACCCGTTTGGTTACGGATTATCGTAAGCTTAACGATGTCACTATCAAGAACAAATATCCCTTGCCAAAGATAGAAGATCTGTTTGACCAGCTAGCCGGTGCCCAAGTATTCTCAAAGATTGATCTCGAGAACAAAGTTACCATCAATCAAGATCCGAGCAATGTATATTCCTAAGACTGCCTTTACCACCAGATATGGACTCAGAGTGAGTACAATGTCATGTCCTTTGGACTCCACTCAATGCCCCCGCTTTTTTACTTCATATGAATCTCATGAATAAGATCTTTATGGAATTCCTGATAATCCTTTGTTGGGCATTGTCTCCATTGACGCACATCCTTATCTACTTCCAAATCGTAAGAAGAACATGAGCAACATTTGGAAGTGGTTCTAGAAACCCTTAGGGCAGCATCGCTTGTAACGCCAAGTTTAGCAAAATGTGAGTTTTGGTTGGAAGAAGCGGGATTCCTGGGACACATCTTGTCTCAGGAGGAATTGCCTGTCAGAGATCCCGCGAAAATCAAAACCGTTGAGGAATGGACAGCCCCAAATCTCACCCGCATCGAAGTCCGAGCATTTCTCTCCTGGGATTAGCGTGGATATTACCGCCTGCGATTCGTTGAAGGATTTTCAAGCATCGCAAGACCAATGACTCAACTGCTCGAAGAAGGACCGGAAATTTGACCGGACCGACAAATGTGAAGAAAGCTTTGGGGCAACACTCAAGCTCAGATTAACCACAGCCTCCAATATCGATCATGCTCGATGTCACCAAGCCATTTCACGGATGTCTATTGTGATGCATCCAAGATCGGTCTTGGATGTGTGTTGATGCAAGAAGGCAAAGTTATATCTTACCTATCAAGGCAATCGAAGCAACATGAACAGAACTATCCAACTCATGACTTGGAGTTAGCAGCCGTAGTGTTAGCCCCGAAGGTTTGGCGCCATTACCTCATGGGTAATCGATGCGAGATATATTCAGATCACAAGAGCCCTAAGTACATTTTCACCCGTAAGGAGCTGAACATGAGACAGCAGATGGATTGAATTAATCAAGGATTACGACATGGAAATTCACTACCACTTCTGGCAAGGCCAATGTGGTAGCGGATGCCTTGAGCAGATCGGTCAGGTCGCTTGAACTCCATGATCACAATAGAGCAACCAAGCCCTGTACTCAAGAGTTTGAACAATTCAGACTAGAGCTACCGAGCGAAGGATTCTTAGCCAGCATTGAGCTCCAACCCACCTTGATGAGCCAAATAAAGGAAGCCCAAGGGAAATGCCAGCATTGACGGAATCAAGAACCAGATAGGCAGGAAAGGCACCAGGATTCACCGTAGATGAAGAAGGAGTTCTTTGGTACAACGAACGCCTGTGTGTACCATCAGATTCCGTAGTTGAAACAAGTCATTCGAAGGAAGCTCATGATACATCGTATTCCATTCACCCCGGAGGAACCAAGATGTACCAAGACCTGAAGGAACAATTCTGGTGGCACGGAATGAAGCGAGAAATAGGAAGCTACATCACCAAGTGTGATATCTGTCAACGAGTCAAGGCCGAACATCAACGACCCGCAGGACTATTGCAACCTTACAGATTCCCCGAGTGGAAATGGGACTCTGTCGGTATGGATTTTATTACAGGATTGCCCAAATCTAGCCGAGGAAATGACTCCATTTGGGTAGTCATCGATAGGTTGACTAAGGTTGCACATTTCATCCCTGTCAAGACCACATACCAAGGCCCAAAGCTAGCTGAGTTATACATCTCCTGCAATAGTCAGCCTGCATGGAACACCGAAGTCCATTGTGTCGATAGAGGATCACAATTCACCTCAAGATTCTCGGCAAAGTGCATGAAGGACTAGGAACCCGACTAAATTTCAAAGCATGCCTTATCACCTGCAAACCGACGGACAGACCGAGAGAGTCAACCAGATACTTGGAAGATATGTTAAGAGCCTCGTGTGCTAGAGTACGGATCCAAATGGGAAGACTGCCTACCATATGCAGAATTCTCCTACAACAATAGCTACCAAGCCAGCTTACAGATGGCCCCCTTTGAAGCCCTGTACGGAAGAAAATGCCGTACCCCTCTGAACTGGTCGGAAGTCGGAGATAGTCAAGTCTTCGGCCCCGATGTTCTCCGCGAAGCCGAAGAAAAGGTGCACAAGATCCGTGAGTACCTCAAGACCGCTCAGTCAAGACAGAAGAGCTACGCCGACAAGAGACGCCGAGAGATGACATTCGAGATCGGAGATTTTGTGTATCTCAAAGTCTCACCCCTCAAAGGAATGCAGAGATTCCAACTCAAAGGAAAGCTCGCCCCGCATATGTCGGACCTTTCAAAATTCTGAGTCGCCGAGGAGAAGTCTCATATCAGTTGGAACTGCCGGAAGAGATGTCCGCCATACACAATGTGTTTCACATCTCACTGCTACGGAAGTGCCTAGAAGTGCCGGAAAAGACCGAAGTATTCAAGAACATCGACCACAGAGCCATTGATATCAACAAGGATCTAACCTACCGCGAAGTGCCGATTCGCATCCTTGAAGAAGCATTCAGGACCACCCGCACCAGAAGTATCAAGTTCCTGAAGATACAATGGAGTAATCACACCGAAGAAGAAGCAACTTGGGAACGTGAGGAAGATATGAAGAAGGAATACCCAGATCTCTTTAGTACCTAGTTTTCTCTAGATCTCGGGACGAGATCTTTTGTAAGGGGGAAGGGTTTGTAACATCCCAAGTTTCAATAAAATGAACAAGAGAGAGAGAGTTCAAGAATCCAAAATTTCAGAGCCAACAAAAACTTTTTCTCATCATATAGGACTATGCATATTAGCTCACTTTATTAATTTTTTTTGAATGTGCTTTTGCCATGATGCTTGTTTGTGTGTTACTCTCATTCTAAAATCCTAGCCATGATCCCTTGATCAACCAAAGTCAAATAAAAATGAAATAGAAAGAAATTCTAAAAATCCAATTCACACTCACATAAGGCCTATGCCATTTTTACAAATCTTTGATCTAGGCCAAATTGGTTTGCACCATTACTTGTAAATGGTTACTAAACACTTATTAACACCTCTGAAATCAAGCCAACTCAATTCAAAACAAATTTGAATCAAAATGGAGCTCACATGTGATTATGGTCATATGTGCCATTTTTACCCTGATGCCCACTTTGAGCCCCTGGATTTTTACTTTTCACCTCTACACTTTGTCAACTCTCTGCACCTCATCCAAGACAACATCAAGCACTTCAACTTTTCCCAAAACCACCACCCCAAATTCCTTACCAAATTCAAATGGGAAACAAGCAAAGTTGGAACAAACTCACATATGCAAGATCATATGCAAAATGTGATTTTGCATCTCAATTCCATTTTGACCACCACCACCACCAAAATGCTCCATTTAATATTTGATTACAACCCACCAAAAAGAATTTCAAAATTCAAAAATTATTTTCTTGCGGGCATTAAACCAAACACCTTCAGTAGGCAGGTGAAAAATTGAGCCCATACTCCATTTTTACCTTGGACTTGGTCCAACCTTGACCCTCCCTCGCACCTCGGCACCTCCACTTACCCCTCAACATCGGTCCCAACCATGAATACTTCCCTCCACTTGACCTCCATGACCATGGCAGGGCCATGCCCGTGCTCACCATGCCATCCCCATGTCACCTCCCTCTCGGTCAGCTCAGCACCACACCACCATGTCCTGCAGCTCCCTCTCACCTCCCCGAACACGCCCGTGCACCCCTTGACCAAGACCACGCGTGCACACGCGGGCATTGGCGCGCCTGGGGCACCCAGAACGCGCCCATGCCGCGCCGCAGAGCGCGCATGGCGCCAACTCCCGGACACGCCGGGCGTGACGACGCCACGGCCCCGCGTCCCCTCCACCCTTCCTCTCAGCGCGCCGACGCACGACGACTCGCCGGAAGCGCTGGACACGTCCACTAGCCCGCGGGAACGTCGCCGTGACGACCACGACGACGCCTGCTCGCCATGGCCCGAGCACTCCCATCAAGCGCGCCAGCGCCACGCAGCCTCGTGGAGCCACGATCACACTCGTCACCTTCGCCAGTGCACCAGCAACACGCCGAGCCCATCCCTTGCCCCTTGGCGCCCTTGGAACGACGACGCCGTCGACGACTGCCGCTCCGCCCCACGGCCACCCTTCACTGCTATAAAAGGGGAGCTCTTCTTCTCAAATTGGACACACCATTCGCTTCTCCTCCTCACACCACCCCTCTTCGACCTCCTCCATTCACTCGACAGCCACTCCGCCGCCCCACCGCTACCTCATCGCCGCCGCCAAGCACACGGAGCCCGCCGGGCGAAGGAGGCCACCCCCGGAGGCGAGACTGCTTCAGCGCTTCCTCTACCTCGCCAACGTCTTCTCCGCGCTTCGCCGACTCCTCGCCAAGGCCGCCGGTGAGCCGTCGACCCCTCGCTTATCGCCGCCGTTGCTCGCTCTTCTCGGCCGGAGACGACGACGTCTCGGCTGCTCGTCCGATCCGATTCTAATCCTACGGTCCACCTCCCTCGTACCGATTCGGTGTTTAAACACACCGACGTGTGGTCCCCTGCACCGTCACTCTGGCCACGCTGACGAGTGACTCGGGGGCTGCCCATTTTTCCTTTTCTCTCGGCAGCCCAGTTATTTCCCGCGCGAGCCCACGGTTTGAATTCAAATTTGGAAATTAGAAAAATACCCTAATCTGATGCAAACTTTGAAATTCCATAGGGATAAATCTACTCGGCCAAATTTTACAAACTTGATATTGTTGGAAAGCTTAGGATTTTATCTACACAATGCCACTGGATAGAACCCTAGATCTATTGTAGAATTAAAGTGACAAAATAAACAAGGCAGGGACTTTTCTGTTTTATAATAATTTTAAAAATCAACCATAAATGCTTTTCAATTAATTCCACCTCCAATAATTCACATTTCACTTATACTAATTGTTTCTACAAAAATATGCCATGCTTACTTTGAATGATCATGGCTTAGTTGATTTAAATGACTTTATGGCTATTTCTAGTCAAAGATATTGTCCAAAACTATTAAGAAATCTTATGAGAGAGTTTCTCTCATTTAAATCTTGTCACCACCATTTCCAAATGAAGTAGAGACTCAGGTAATTTAGGTCTCATAGGAAATGTTGGTGATATTAACTCTTTGTTATGCTAGAATTAAATTGTATGAGGTGCTCACCTCATTTAAATCATTTTCTCCAAATGATATGTGAAGAGGTTGACTTGGGTCAACCTAGGGTCACATATTATGCATAAGAGAAATTAACTCTTAATAAGATAATGAGAGGAAATTATTTCTCTGAATAATGCAAAGTAATATTTAAGTCTAGTATGAGAGGAATTTATTTTTCTTAAATAATAACAAAAACACATCCACCAACTTAATAGTAATATGTGATGCTAGTTTAAGTGTGTGAACCATGTTTGTGCCTAGTTTAGTAAATTAGTTTGGTGTGATGATTGTGGTACCCCGTGATTCGTATTTTTAGACGCGCTAGTACCGAGGGAGTACTGTGAGGAGGAGGAGGGAGGTCTACTTCCAAGAAGAAGAAGACCACTTTGACTCGCTTCCTCAACCAAGGCAAGATAATACTCTTGCAAAGTGCAAAGCTCACCATGAGCAAAAAGCATTACCCCATTTACTTTATGCTTATGATCCTATTTCCCGCTTTACTTTGACAAGCTTTATTTTACCTTTGTTTTATCAAAGTACTTCTTGATTTATGATTTACCTCGGGTTAGTATTGGAGTTGGGGTACAAGAGTATCAAATCTTAGCCTAATGAAGCAAAGCTAAATACTTAGGCACCCTCATACATAGTTGCTAGTGCTAAATTAAAAATGACTACTCTAGATGGGAACATGTGTTTTGAAATGATGATGGTGGGAAAACCTTGGAATGATGAGTCATTTCATTGAAAGATTCTTTTGAAGGTGAATATGACACCTTGAATTTTTGACTTGGTGATTTTTGGCTAAGAATCGAATGATTGAATTGGATGCGATACATTACCAATATTAAGTACCTCTACAATACCTGATTATGGGTAGGGGCTTAGCTGGAAATTTATGTGTCTTAGTATGGGTTCCCTCCTACCACACATCATAGTGGGGTTATGCTTGAGGGCTGCCTCCGCTTATGTTGAGAAATGATGTGAATTCGAGGTGAATTGTACTACCAAGTTCTCGTGCAGCTCCCGGGTTAACAGCTTGGTTTTCACCGGGAGGCCAAGCTCATGGGGAGAGGTGCCTATACTAGGGTGTGTAAGTGAAAGGTTAACGGTTGATGATCCGCGATCGAGTTACGATTATTCGGGTTTTATCTCGACGGATGTAATCAAATGTTGTGGCACAAGTGTGCAACCTCTGCAGAGTGTAGAACTATTCGAATAGCCGCCGTCTCTGGATATGGACAATTGGAAAGGCCATACGTTTTCTGTCATCAGAATTTATATCTATGTGACTGGTGTTTTGAACTTGAACTTGAAGGGTGACTTGAATTTGCATCACAACAGAGTTGTGGGAATGACACTAATGTTCCCACTTGAGTTAGTTAGCACATGAGGAGTTGTTTACGAAAGGTTTATCAACTAAAATTGGCTTTATGCAAATAAACTTAGAGCTTAGAACACTCTCAATAGTAATGCTAGTACTTACTTTAGTATTAGATTGCGAGTACTTAAAGTACTACGGCTTTGTCCCTCGCTATTCAAATGGCCAGAATATGAAGCCATGCGAGCAGCAAGACGAGGATGACGATCAGAAGGACGTCTACCACAACTATGATCTTCTAACGTCAAGCGTTGTCCTGTGGACTAGCTAGTCGTTGTATCTTACGATTCCGCTATGAAGTTGTGTTTGTTCGTTGATCATTAGATCATCTATTCGTGTAATATGGATCATGTGATTCCAATTTGTAAGACATTATGGTTTGTAATGAATGATGATCATGGATACTTAACTATTATGCCTCGCAACAACAATTTCCTCGGGATTGCGATGTATGACATAATAGGCATCCGGACTTAAAAATCCGGTGGTGACACTATCTCATCATCCTCTTGGGCGCATGCTTATCCTTTTTCTTGCCAAAGAATAGACTTGGTTCTAACCCGAGCTGAGCTGCCAATGTCAGTACCTCGATGAGCTTGAGGAGGTGCGCGACTACTAGAACGGCGTGGAGGATCAGCTCCTTCCTCTCTTGGCAACATTGCCACGTGGCTCACCACTCCAACTATCTGTGAATGAGAAAATAAAGCAAGGATAGCAATGGGGTAAGTGTACATGTCATCGTGAAGAGGGAAGCCAAAAGAGCATAGCATATATCCAAGTGTAGTGATGAGGATTGTGCGAAATCGGGCAACCCACAGACAAATATCCAACCGGACAGCAGACCGACGGGTGTAATAAATCAGAACATAGGAACAATGAAGGGTAGATTTAGAAATGGGATGTGCATTTCATCGCAAAACGGGGAAATTTTCGCGCCTTATTGCAACTAAACCTAAGAGGGATCGAGGTTCTCTCTCATTTTGCACTTAGGGTTAGGCAATGTGAGTTAGGGAAATTTCGACATGATCTCTTTTGTATCTTGTTGATTTGGGGAATTGATTTCATTTGGACAAGTTAAGATGCATTTGGAATATTAAACATTAAGTATAAAAATGGATATGGAAATTGAATTCACAATTCAAACAAATTATGAATTCAAATAACTTTGAATTCTCAAAGTGAATAATAAATACAACATTTATTCCAAGAATATAAACATTACACAAATCAAAAGCTCATAAGCTAAAATTTGAGCTTTATTGATATCACAACATAGATTACATTGTCTTTGCACAATATTCCTTTGATACAAGAATTGATGAATAATAAACAGAAATGAAAATGAAGATTACAATATTGCTCCTAAACTAAAACCTAGACTAAATGACTTGAAGTATATCTTCATGGTCATATTCATCTTCAAAACCTGCAAAATAAAACACCAACACTAGACAAGGATTATGTATTACACAAATATTCGCTTTGGACAGACACCAAGTGTCATGCACACTTGTGCTTGTCCAAAACCAAGGACATCACAAGATAAGGGCAACAAAGCAGACCAAACCCGAGCACCACCAGGGGCTCAAGTTTCTCAAAGATATGAGAGCACACAAATTATGTGTGGCCGGGCAGGCCACATCAAGGCAATGCATCAGCCTAGTCACAAAGCAAGCCAAAGCTTGTGTGTCATTGCAAGAACAGAAGTAGAGTTCATATAAAAGGGGCACAAACCCTAGAAACAAGAACTACCGACCAGATAAGGATTCACAAGGTAAAGTGAAGGTAGCACAACATAGTTCATCCAGTTCTTGCTCAAGAACAGAACCAACACACACAACCACTCAACCACCGTAAATCATGGTGACCTGAGAAGATCATCCAAGACCTGGAGGTGAAGGGCTGTGACACAAACCACAAGTCCGCATCAACACAAAATTTCACACTAGGAGCCGGAACAAGGTATACCAAATACCCGACAGATCCAATGGATCTGATCCATCACATATGCATGAAATAAGCATGGGATGAGCAGATGCTCATATGGGTAGATCATCACTTGGTTTTCACCAAGGATTACTCACAATACTAGAAGCCACTAAAACAGAAATCATCCAGATACGCATCTTGTGCAATGTAAAACTAGCAACATGCATAAATGCACACACTAGCAAAATCTCATGCACAGATAGCACCAGATGTATTGCAAGGTTTAGCAAACCAACCAAGACTACACAGAAAATCCTAAGCATGCAACCATCAGAAACCCTAGATTTCTTCACAGCAAGCATATTGGCATTCATATTTATTATGATCCCCAAATATGCAAGCAAAGATGAGTAGCCAACAAGATCCAACCAACCATGTGAGCAACTACTGCAATAGAGAAAGGCTACCGAGGTCACAAGACACTTAGAACCATCCCAAGGCCAAGCCAAATACAAAGCATCACTAACCGTAAATGGATTCAGACTCTATTTGCTTGTAAAAGAATCATGAACAGAAATTCATATACAAGCAAGTAATTTAATCATCATCGCATAAGCAGCCCATCATAATTTAATTAATACAAGCATGAATTTATCACAGATCCATGCTAAGCACCGAGTAGCATACTATTAAGCAACACAGTTTAATCCTTAGCCACTAGAGCAAGTCTAGGTAGCTAAGATGAGCAACAAGACAAGTAAGCAACATCATAGTGATGCTTGAGCATCAACATCACAAGATAATTGAATCACTTAGTCACAAAGATTAGCCAAGAAGCTATCTTCTCCACAATCAATTGATCAAATGGATCAATTATAGCAAGCCAAGCTACCCAGGGAAGTTAGCCAACAAGCAAGGAATGATCCAATGGATCATTGGCTTGCATAGGAAGCATCAAGCATATCACAGCATCACCGGGCCTTCACAAGTGTCACAGAGGCATAGCAAGACACCTAGACAAGCAAGTATAATATGCCAAGAAGCATAGCAAGCTCATAAGCATGAACAGCATGGCATAGCAAGCAAGAAGCAAGCAACACATGACATGCACATCCAAGAACACACACCGGCCAGCATCAGTAGATTGGTAAATTGGCGTAGCTTAGGGCGAATATGAAAGCACAGTAGCTTAAGCAAGAGTAAGGCTCGCATGATCACAGATCATCAGAGAGCAAAGAGAACAAGAGAAGAAGAAGCACAAAATCTTGGGAGGCGCATTGCATGGAGAGGAGAAGGAGCAGAGCAACTTACACGCTACCGTGGCAGAGGCTATGGCATGGCGAGGCAGGTGCTCGCGCGGCCATAGCAAACTGCAGCCGTGGAAGGCGCCAGCTGCTACGCTCGACGAACACCACCACAAAGAAGACGAAGATCGTGGAGACGACGCAAAGGGGCTATGCGAGCAAGCACCCGCGCCAGTGCTCGCTTCTGAGGCGCACACGTCGACTCGGGCGAGGGCGAGAGCTCGTCGGAGATCACCCAATCGCCCTAGGCGATTCTCCACGAGATCCGCAGAGGAGGCGTATTCGCCAGAGAGGAAGCAATCGGAGAAACCACGCGGACAGTATCGATAGATCGTCTCGCGGCGGTCCCAGACTGGGTAGGTGGCGAGGTAAGGGAAGCACGAAGATGGCCGGAGCACGGCGGCGGCCATGGCGGCGACGCCTATCACCACGGGTGTCGCTGTGAGGTTAGGGTTAGGTCGAGCGAGTGAGAGGGCCGAGTGAGTGAGAGTGAGGTGGGCCGCTTCGTGCCACCGAACCCAAAGGGGATTAGCCTTATTGGGCCGTCCCGGGTTTAGGTAAATGGGCTGGGCCCAATAGGGGTCCAGGGGGTATTTTGGTCTTTTAACATTTAATAAAAGGCTGTAACTTTACCAAATTTTAATAAATCAAACACAACTCTAAAAATCCATTAAAAATTGGATTAATGAATGAAAAATAAATCTTAACAAGAATAAAATATGAAATGGAATTTATGAAACAAATTCAAAATTATGAATTTTAAGAATTTAAATAATAACTTGGAATTTAAAATTATTATTTCCTTGTAATTAAAATTCAAGGAAAAATCTCAAATAAGTTCAAATACTTATTTTCAAACATTTCAAAATGAAATTCTAATATTCCAAGTCATTTCTATTGAAAAGGGTATTTTTCCAAGAAGAATACTATATTCCTTTTTATTCCAAAACTATAGAGGTAACTCTATAATTTTCAATTATTTTTGGAATGATTAAGGGAATCACCAAGTAAATAGTTTTACTTTGAATTGTTGTACTTTGTGTGAATTAAAATGGTTTATACTTTTAAATCAATTGTAAATTACTCGTCAAAGACATAAATCTTAAACGCAACCCTAAATTGCTATAACTCAAGGGGTAAAGGGATTCAACATAAAATAATACATCCATGATTGCATTATTTGGATTTTATAACATTGTCCTTACCTGGACAATGATGCTTCTTGGCGTAACCCGAGGTCCAGGTTCCATCAACCGCATTGAACCGCACTATCTCGCAGCTCACGTGCAAGTTCACCCTTGCTCATGTCAACTTGAGTATTTTCTACTACTTTAATGCAAAGCTATATACTTATCATTCTTGCATCGCAAATGAAATGTTACTTTCCAACTATGAATATGACTATGTGGCTGCCAATGGAACCATGGTATGTGTTGATATGGTGGAGGTTCCATTGCAATGGGTTATATCACCCTAGGATTAAATAACCAATGCCGTCCAAAGGATTCTAGCGCCGTACAAATCGCTGCTGACCATGAGATCTATAATGGCTCTGGGAAGCCAGCCGTATCTTTTTCCCTTCGCACGCCAACGGATTGGTAGAGCCGACGGGGTGTTGAGGCACCGCCGTAGGTTGGGATAGCCTTTTAAATCCCCATCCATTAGTGATGATGGCTCTACGATCTATGAAGGATTGTCCGGAGTACACCATGAGTAAAGCCGTATTATCGGGGGAAGTCTACTGGAGGTGTACGGTTGGACAAAAGGGTGGGTTTGCAACAAGGAGAAGGCGGTGTGGGCTTGGATCTTTATACCTGGCCTCACACCAAAGGAAGTGTGAACGGGGGCAAGTCTCCCTCGCGATGGCAAAAAGGGTGAGATCTCTTTGTGGGAAAAGTAACGCACCTCTGCAGAGTGTATCAAATTGTGGCCGTCACCCTTGTTCCGGGAAGGGAACTGCGAACGCGGCAGAAAGGAACTCCACGAAGTTCTAATCAACCTCGTGAAGACCGACGGCATAGTTTTCATAATAAAAGCAACCTTATGAAGAAATGATTTCAAAACATGCATTGACCTGCGATTTCGATCAATGGTCATAGCTAGTGCATCAAACACCTTTTATTCTTTTAGAACTTGCCGAGTACCCCTCGTACTCACTTTCTTTCGACACCCTTGCTAGACCGTGATCCTAAGTGGAGGCCATCAACGATGGAGCACTGTATGAAGTTACGAGCTGGTTCACGAAGAACCCGATCTTACCGGCGGAGGGAAGGCGAGACTATGGGATAGTCTATGGACCAGATGACACGGAGGTGGAGGAGTAGTGACATACCCTAGCATCATAGAGCCGAGCAACGTAGAACTTACCTAAATAAGTTGTTGAGCTCTCTTTATATTTGTTATGAGTTGTAATCGTACTTAAGTAGTATCTTAGGTGTTCTCATAGGACCTGTGAGAATACCAACTTGTTAAGACAATGATTGTAATAAAGTATGGAGTGTTATGACCTGCAATGTTTCGTTGTACCACTCGAGGGATATGGCAAATTGTGAAGAAGTCCCTTCGCAAAGATCATATCAACGACTTGTATACTACAAAATGCAAAGCAGTATGCCGGGTCACCGCAGCTGGTATCGTGAGCAAATGTTGCGACCTTAGGTTGGAAAAACCTAGTATAGGGAAGAAACCTGTAGGAGTCTAGTAGAAATAGTAAAGGATTCTCTAGAAATATGGTGATTATTCACTTGAGAATAGCAAAACCATATATTTTAGTTCGATAATTCTTTATTATAGCTATAATGATGCATTATCACTACTAATATTCTGGGATAGTAAAAAGCCATAATGCCTAACAATATTCATAAGAGGACTTTGAGGAAGTTTGAGTGATGGCTTGGTGATTATGATGGACCAATAACAGCTCTCCGTGTGGGATGTCAAGGAACTTCATTGTGATCCACTTTGAATACTCCGTTATCAAGTATACCTACTATGATGGGGAAATCCTAGCCAAGTGCAGAGTATCGGTCCAACTACCGTAAAACTGCCGATGAGTCGTATAATGCCATACGGAGAAGCCAAAACTATCACCACACAGCCTCACCACATGGGCCTATTCAAGGCAATCCTTGAGATAAGGCAGCACAAGTCAAGAGAATCGCTATGTTCGTAGTTTTCTCATATACCTCATGCCGAGGAAGATGAGGATCCCACTCAATCATTTGGTGTTAGCACACACAAGTCCCGAAGTCATGCAAAGACACCGCACATGGATAGTAAGTCTTTATTGACCACGATGTACCTTTTACACATGAAGATGAGAGGTGAGATTGACCACATGCTAGCTGAGTTCACGGACCCCGATAAAGTCCAAACTCGGATGCGTGATTTGAGGGCACAACCACAACATACTACACCTTTCTTTAGCTCTAGACAGCTATGTAGATTTGAGTGACCAGCTTATCCCATAAAGATCCACTCACACTCCAACTTTGTTCCACATTATCCACATGTGTCGCATCATATGAGTCCTGATATGGGGGAGATGATTCCAGGAACCTAAATCGTTTGGAGTCACCAATCGAGAATTCGACTCGGTTGGCGTTTCGGGGAACCATTTGGAGATGAAGGAGAACCCATCACTTGTGAGTCGAGGATGAAGGGGAGGCGCGGTTAACCAGAATGTTAACCAAAGCTTTGGGCAGAAGAGAAAGACACCAACTCCATTTCTTTAGATTTGGAGATGGGGTTACCCAAAACATCCCAAAGACGTCGTAGGTGAGAGTTCGGAACTAAGAAAAAGAAGAAGAAGAAGAAGATGAGGGGTCAAGTGAATAGGAATCCTCCATGGATGACAGGAGAAGATGAGCTGTATTCCACTCTGGATATGTATGAGTCTTTATCTAGTTACTTTGGCATGACAGATCTCTGTCTCAAGACTTCGTCCGATTTAGACTACATACCTACGGGAAGAACCTTCATTCCTACGGTGTTCGGAGGACAAACCGCTGTACCGGATGGACCCTGTGGATGTACGCTGAGGCGAGCTATGATGACGAGGAGTAGAGCTCCGAGGAAGAATAAAGTAATCTAGCTGGTATTGTAATAGAGCGTATTTTAAATTCCGGTTGGCTTGGGCTTTGAGCCAAATAACTGGTTTATATGTACCACATGTAATATAAGTTTGTGAGTGTGTTATGTATTATACAAAGTATATGCATAATAAATGTTTGTTTTGTATTTGCTTCTTGATTTCATTGTGTGACTAGTTCTCAGGGCATTGAGTTGAGCTCTCGTAAAGCATTTGCATGGTGTAATTATGAGTAATCGCTCTTTGTTACAGGACTAGGGGGAAATGGCGTTAGTAGAAACCGAAGAGGCTCAGCAGAGAGCGGGAAGCAAGAGAGAAAGAGGAGGCAGATGCAAAGCAGCTAGAGCAGAGAACGCACCACCACCACCACACCCAATGATGCACCCAGATTTCCAACAAGATATGAGGTCAATGGAGGAAGATAGGAGGCGTTACCAGTGAAAGCCAGAGCAAGAACATGCAAGATTTCTTTACCCACGTCATCAATGATAGGGGTAATGAAGGCAAGGGAGTAACACTATCGACTTCCAAAATGCAAGACCACTACCATTTACATCACCAACCAATGGACGCCGAAGATTGGCTTATGGATACGGAAAGGAAGCTCAAGACCGTTGGTTGCAACGATGAGGAGAAGATCGATATACCACTTATCTCGTTGTCGTGACCAGCGCCATGGTGGGAGAACCTTGTAGCAAGACACCCTCCCGATAAGGTGTTCACCCGGGAGGAGTTCAAGAAGAAGTTTCGGGAAGCTCATGTTCCGGACAGCGTGGTGGAGCTGAAGAAGAGGGAGTTTGAAGAACTAAGACAGGGACATCGCACCCATCATGCAAGATGTTCAGATTTCAACAGGTTATCCAGTATGCACCCGAGGATGTAGATACAGAGGAGAAGCTGAAGAAGCGGTTCATGAAAGGCATGAATCCATACATGAAGATGCAACTGAGGTTGGCACGGACTCGCCGAATTCCAGAACTGATTGACTCGGCAATCACTTTCGAGGATGATTACCTGCAAGTCCAAGAGGACAGAGGAAGAGGGCTCGTATAGAGCCAAGGAAGTACCCAATCAAGTAAACCAACACCCGATCGGAGTTTCAAACCCCGATACCGACCTACTACGGTAATCAATACAACCGGGAGGTCAGAAGTCGAATCCAATCAGCCAAATCATCCGCAACAATTGTGGCCTAAAGGGTCATTTGCGTAAAGATTGTCGAAACCCTAATCATTTGTTATGGTTGTGGGAAGGAAGGACACATCAAGCCGGAGTGTCCAAACAAGGCGTCTTGGAGCGGACAGAGCTCTGGAGGACGAGGTGGAAACAACAACAACAACCGCAACAACAACAACAACAACAACAACAACAACCGCAACTACAACAACAACAACAAGAGGGGAAAGCCTTATGGAAAGCTGAATTGCACATCTTTGGAACAAGCGGAAGAGTCGGATCAAACAGCTTTAGGTACGCTAAGCATTCTTACTCATCCCTGCAAAGTATTATTTGATACCGGAGCAACCACATCATTTCTTGCATTGGAGTTTGTGGAAAGATTCGGGCTTAGATGTTCTAAGTTAGAAACCCCTATAACGTTTCTATCCGCTGGGAACGATCTTAGTAACCCACGTGAAAGAAGCACAAGTCCTAACCATATGTGACTGTGTGTATTTCGCGGACTCATTCATCATACCCATGAAGGACATATCAGTCATCCTAGGGATGGATTGGTTGATTAGAAAATGGAGCGGTGATTAACTCGTGGGAGACAAAACAAGATCACTTCGCAACTCCACTCGGAGGTCGAATAGTGTTCCAAGGAGATAAGTGCTGAGTTGGAGATCGGATTGGAACTAAATAGCCCGAAGGAAGTGAGAATTGGAAGATATTCCAGTAGTGAATGAGTTTAAGGATGTATTTCCTAAGGAACTACCTGTGAATGCTACCCGATAGAGAGATAGAATTCACAATCGATCCGATTCTGCACAACACCAATAGCACAACCACCATATAAGATGGGGCCAAAGGAATTAGTGGAGCTGAAAAGCTCAGATTGATGAGTTAGAATGTATGATTCATTCAAGAAAGTGTGTCACCATGGGGTACACCATTATTTTTGTAGATAAAAGAGATGGAGGAAAGAGAATGTGTGGAGATTACGTAAATTTGAACAATGTAACTATCAAGAACAAGTATCCTTTACCTAGAATTCAAGACCTTTTGATCAAGTTCAAGGAGCAGGAGTCTTCAAGATAGATTTAAGGTCAGATACCATCAAATCAAGATCAAGAAGGAGGATGTACCAAAAACAGCTGTCTAGTATCAAGGTATGGACACCATGAATACTTGGTTGTACCATTTGGACTAACAAATGCACCAGCAATTTTCATGAATTTGATGAACAAGATATGCAAGAAGTACTTGGACAAGTGTGTGATAGTGGACCTAGAGGCTATTCTAATCTATTCTAAAGATAAAGAAGAACATGCCAAGCATTTGAAGATAGTTCTGCAAACTTTGAGGGAACATCAACTATATGCGAAGTTTAGCAAGTGCAAATTTTGGTTAGATAGTGTTGAATTTCTTGGACATGTTATAACCAAAGAAGGCATAGCGGTGAATCCAAGCAAGGTTCAGTCCGTATTGGAATGGAAATCACCTAAAAATGCTAAGGAGATATTGCGTAGGATTTCTTGGTATGGCAGCAAAGCTATTATCGGAGATTCATAGAGGGATTTTCTAAAGATTGCATGTGACTGTAATGACCAAGTTACTTCAAGAAAAATACTCCATTTGTGGACTGAGGAGGTGTGAAGCCGCCTTCCAAACACTCAAAGATAAGTTAACCACAAGACCGGTGTTATGCAGCTCGAACCTGGAAAGGATTACACGGGTGTATTGTGATGCTTCCAAGAATGGACTTGGATGTGTTCTTATGCAAGATCTAAGGTAATAGCTTATGGATCAAGGCAGTTAAAACCACATGAACACAACTACCCAAAGACATGATCTAGAGTTAGCCAGGTACTTGTGTATGCTTTGAAGAGTTGGAGGACAATTTCTATATGGATCCAAGTGTGAGTTATACACCGATCACAAAAGTTTGAAATATTTCTTCACCCGTAAGGAATTAAACATGAGGCAAAGAAGAGATGGTTAGAGTTGATTAAGGATTACGACCTTAAGATCAACTATACACCGTGCAAAAGCTAATGTAGTAGCAGATGCCCTAAGTAGGAAGAGTACTGAGGATCAACTTCACTTGAATGGGGAGATTCCAGAAGGAACTGGAAAGAGCTAGAGGAGGCTCGAGATTTTTGTTTATTCAAGGTGATGATAAGGGGAAGTACAAGAACCATGAGGATTATGGATGAGATGTATTCAGATTTGAAATATGAGATTATCCGAAAGCAAGCGGATGATTTGTTCATCCAAGAGGAAATCAAGAGGATTGGTGAAGGAAGACCATCGGAATTCCATCTAGGGGATTTTGATTCATTATACTTCCGTAAAAGGATTCGTGGTACCGGATGATCCAAGTGAAGTCAATCATATTGAAGGAAGCACATGAAACCTCCTTATTCAATACATCCGGGAAGTACTAAGATGTATATGGATTTGAAGGAGATGTTCTGGTGGAACAACATGAAAAGAGAAATAGGCACAATATGTCCTTTGAAAGTGTCATACATGTCAACGAGTGAAGGCAAGAAAGCATCAAAGTCCTTCCGCGGATTACTCAAACCACTAGAGATACCGGAATGGAAATGGGATGAAATCGAATGGATTTTGTTACCGGTCTACCAATGACTAGTAAGAAGAAGGATAAGTGATATGGGTAATAGTGATGACAGATTTAACAAGAGTGCTCGTTTCATAGTCCGAACACAAAAGATAAATGCGTAAAAGCTTGTGTGGATATATATGTGAAGGAAATTGTGAGAGTAAGCATGGAGTACCAAAGAAGATAGTCTCAGTAGTAGAGGTTCAATTTTCACATCAAAGATTCGAAACGACTACAAGAAGCTTTGGGATCCAAATTGGATTTCACAAGACAAAGATATCATCCACAAACCGGAGGACAAACCGAAAGAACCAATCAGATACTTGAGGGACATGCTTAGAGCCTCGTGCTTTCGAACTTTGGAGGCTCATGGGAGGACCATTTACCTCTAGCGGGAGTTTTCATATAACAAGAGTTATCGTAGTAGCATCCAGCATGGCAATCCGCATTTCGAAGCATTGTACGGAAGAAAGTGTCGATCACCAATTTGTTGGTTTGAAACCGAAGAAAACAAGTGAGTTTACACCGGACATACACTCAAGGAGAGACAAGAAGTCATCGAGGTGATCCGGGATAGACTTTAAAATAGCTCGTAGTCGCTTTAAGAGTTACGCGACTCCAAAGAGAAGAGATTGGGAACCTGAAAGTGGGAGAAATGGGTTTATTTAAAGGTTAGGCCCAAATGAAAGGACTTAAGAGGTCTTGGAGTGAAAAGAAAGTTAAGTCCTCGATATATTGGACCATTTAAGATACTCAGGCCGTAATCGAGGAACAAGCTTTTGAGTTGGAGTTACCGGTGACAAGTCTAAGTCAAGTTCATAATGTGTTTCATGTTTCACAACTCGTAAAGTGTTTGAAAGGCAAATTGTGATGATCCCATTACATATGAAGAAATAGCTGAATTGCAATCCGACCTAACTTATGTGGAAAGACCTAAAGATCTTAGAAGTACAAAGTGGGAAGAAGTTAAGAAACAGGGCAATCAAATACCTGGAAGTGCAATGGCAACATCATCCCTGTAGCGAGAAGCAACTTTGGGAGACTTAAGAAGAATTAAGGAATGTCTTACCCCGAAATGTTCAGTATACCAATCTTAACTTCGGGACGAAGTTTCGTTAAGGGGGAGAGGCTGTAATAACCTGCAACATAGGAACAATCGAAGGGTAGATTTAGAAATGGGATGTGCATTTCATCGCAAAACGGGGGAAATTTTCGTGCCTTATTGGCAACTAAACCTAAGAGGGATCGAGGTGTCTTCTCATTTTGCACTTAGGGTTAGGCAATGTGAGTTAGGGAAATTTTACACATGATCTCTTTTGTATCTTGTTGATTTGGGGAATTGATTTCATTTGACAAGTAAGATGCATTTGGAATAATATTAAACATTAAGTATAAATGGATATGGAAATTGAATTCACAATTCAAAAACAAATTATGAATTCAAATAACTTTGAATTTCAAAGTGAATAATAAATAACATTTATTCCGTAATATAAACATTACACAAATCAAAAGCTCATAAGTAAAATTTGAGCTTTATTGATATCACAACACAAACGTATTACATTGTCTTTACAATATTCTTGATACAAGAATTGATGAATAATAAATTAAATGAAAATGAAGATTACAATATTGCTCCTAAACTAAAACCTAGACTAAATGACTTGAAGTATATCTTCATGGTTACATATTCATCTTCAAAACCTGCAAAAATAAAACACCAACACTAGACAAGGATTAATGTATTACACAAATATTCAGCTTTGGACAGACACCATAAATGGCAGTCATGCACACTTGTGCTTGTCCAAACCAAGGACAAGACAAGATAAGGGCAACAAAGAGACCAAACCCAGCACCACCAGGGGCTCAAGTTTCAAAGCATATGAGAGCATAACACAAACCATGTGTGCTGGGCAAGGCCACAAGCAAGGCAAAATGCATCAGCTTAGTCACAAAGCAAGCCAAAGCTTGTGTGTCATTGCAAGAACAGAAGTAGAGTTCATATAAAAGGGGCACAAACCCTAGAAAATAGTAAACTTACCAAATACTAGATAAGGATTCACAAGGTAAAGTGAAGGTAGCACAACATAGTTCATCCAACGCTTCTTGCTTCAAGAACAGAACCAACACACACAACCACTCAACCACCGGGAATCATGGTGACCTGAGAAGATCATCCAAAACCTCGGAGGTGAAGGGTCAGGACACAAACCACAAGTCTCGCATCAACACAAAATTTCACACTAGGAGCCGAACAAGGTATACCAAACACCTGGATGATCCAATGGATCCGATCCATCACATATGCATGAAATAAGCATGGGATGAGCAGATGCTCATATGGGTAGATCATCACTTATTTTCATCAATGATTATCGCTACTAGAAGCCATACTAAAAACAGAAATCATCCGCATACAAACATCTTGTGCACGTAAACTAGCAAACATGCATAAATGCACACACTAGCAAAATCTCATGCACAAGAGTAGCACCAGTAGATGTATTGCAAGGTTTAGCAAATGAATCTAAAGACTACTGCAAATCCTAAGCATGCAACCATCAGAAACCCCAGATTTCTTCACAGTGCAAGCATATTGGCATTCATATTTATTATGATCCCCAAATATGCAAGCAAAGATGAGTAGCCAACAAGATCCAACCAACCATGTGAGCAACTAATCCGCAGCAAGGCTACCGAGGTCACAAGACACTTAGAACCATCCCAAGGCCAAGCCAAATACAAAGCATCACTATCCGTAAATGGATTCAGACTCTATTTGCTTGTAAAAGAATCATGAACAAAGCAAATTCATATACAATCAAGTAATTTAACTCAATACCGCATAAGTGCAGTCCATCATAATTTAATTAATACAAGCATGAATTTATCACGTATCCATGCTAAGCACCGACGTAGCATACTATTAAGCAACACAACTTAATCCATAGCCACTGTAGGAGCAAGTCTCAGTAGCTAAGATGAGCAACAAGACAAGTAAGCAACATCATAGTGATGCTTTGAGCATGGAACTTTGTTTGCAAAATAGCAATGTTATTAGCATGAACTCTTTGAATACTATTATTGCTAATGCTATGGAAAATTTTAAGCTTCGGGAAGCTGGTTTTGATGAGCATGGGATATTTTTAGTCCCCCAAGCATTGAGGAGAAAATTTTTCTTTGATGGTACTTTGCCTCCTATTTATGATGATTATAATGATAGTAGTATTTTGGTGCTACCTACTATGGAGGATAAATTTGATTATGATTATACTATGCCTCCTACACTTGATGAGAATAATAATGATAGTTACTTTGTTGAATTTGCTCCCACTACAATTAATAAGAATGACTATGCTTATGTTGGGAGTAGTAATTATTTTATGCATGAGACTCATGATAAGAATGCTTTATGTGATAGTTATATTGTTGAGTTTGCTCATGATACTACTGAAAGTTATTATGAGAGAGGGAAATATGGTTATATGCATCTTATTAATATTAAGTTTCCCCTCTTTATGTTGAGAATCTTGAAGTTAGTCCTTGTTTTTATCTTCCTATGCTTGTCACTTTGTTCTTCATGAATTTATTTGTGTACAAGATTCCTTTTCATAGGAAGTGGGTTAGACTTAAATTTGTTTTGAATTTGCTCTCTCTGATGCTCTCTTTTGCTTCAAATACTATTTCTTGCGAGTGCATCATTAAAACTGCTGAGCCCATCTTAATGGCTATAAAGAAAGAACTTCTCTGGGAGATAACCCATGTGTTTATTTTACTACAGTACTTTGTTTTATATTTGTGTCTTGGAAGTTGTTACTACTGTAGCAACCTCTCCTTATCTTTATTTTATTGCATTGTTGTGCCAAGTAAAGTCTTTGATAGTAGAGTTGATACTAGATTTGGATTGCTGCGCAGTAACAGATTTCTTACTGTAACGAATTTGAGTCGCCTCTCTGCCTGTAGGTAACTCAGAAAAATATGCCAATTTACGTGCGTGATCCTCAGATATATACACAACTTTCATTCAATTTGAGCATTTTCATCTGAGCAAGTATAGTGCCCCAGAAAAATTCGTCTTTACGGACTGTTTTGTTTTGACAGATTCTGCCTTTTATTTCGTGATTGCCTCTTTTGGCTGTGGTTGATGGATTTCTTTGTTCCATTAAATTCCAGTAGCTTTGTGCAATGTCCAGAAGTGTTAAGAATGATTGTGTCACCTCTGAACATGTGAGTTTTTGATTATGCACTAACCCTCTAATGATTTTGCTCTCTAGTTTGGTGTGGAGGAAGTTTTCAAGGGTCAAGAGAGGAGGATGATATAATGTGATCAAGAAGAGTGAAAAGTCTAAGCTTGGGGATGCCCCGTGGTTCATCCCTGCATATTTCAAGAAGACTCAAGCATCTAAGCTTGGGGACGCCCAAGGCATCCCCTTCTTCATCAACAACTTATCTGTCACTTCTCTTGAAATCATATTTTTATTCGGTCACATCTTATGTACTTCACTTGGAGCGTCTCTTTGTTTTTATTTTCGTTTTTGTTATTTTCATTCTCTGAATAAATGCTTGTGTGGGAGAGAGACACGCTGGCTGGTTCATATGAACAAATGTGTTCTTAGCTTTTAATGTTCATGGCGAAGGTTGGAAATCGCTTCGTTAATTGTTATATGGTTGGAAACATAAAATGCTACATGTGGTAATTGGTATAATGTCTTGAATAATTTGATATCATAAATTGTTGTGCCTATCTTGAAGCTCTTGCATCATGTACTTTGCACCTATTAATGAAGAACTACATAGAGCTTGTTAAAATTTGGCTTGCATGATTGGTCTCTCTAAAGTCTAGATATTTTCTCGTGAGGTGTTTGAACAACAAGGAAGACAAGCAGAGTCTTATAATGCTTGCAATATGTTATTATGTAAGTTTTGCTGTACCGGTTCATACTTGTGTTTGCTTCAAACAACCTTGCCTAGGCCTAAGCCTTGTACTGAGAGGGAATACTGCATCCAAATCCTTGAGCCAATAACTATGCCATTTGTGTCCACCATACCTTACCTACTACGTGGTATTTCTCTGCCATTCCAAGTAAATACTTCGTGTGCTACCTTTTTTAAACAATTCAAAATGCTTCTTAATTTGTGTCAATGTTTTATAGCTCATGAGGAAGAGTGTGGTGTTTTATCTTTCAATCTTATTGGGCAACTTTCACCAATGGACTAGTGGCTTCATCCGCTTATCCAATAATTTTGCAAAAAGAGCTGGCGTGGGGTTCCCAGCCCCTAATTAATTAACTTCACACACTTCGCCTCTACATAAGTTTTGCTCTCGATTCATGAGTAAGCAACTTAATTTTGCAAATAGACACTCCTCCATGGTATGAGATTGTTGGAAGGCACCCGAGGATTCGGTTAGCCATGGCTTGTGTAAGCAAAGGTTGGGAGGAGTGTCACCCATAAATAAAAACCAAAGTACATGTGTAAACAAAAAGAGAAGAGGGATGATCTACCTTGCCGGTAGAGATAACGTCCTTCATGGGAGCCGCTCTTTTGAAAGTCTGCCTGGCAAGGTGGTTAGAGTACCCACTACCATTCGTTGACAACAACAAACACCTCTCAAAACTTTACTTTTATGCTCTCTATATGATTTTAAAACTTGAAAAGCTCTAGCACATGATTTATCCCTCGCTTCCTCTCTGAAGGGCCATTCTTTTACTTTTATGTTGAGTCAGTTTACCCATTTCCTTCTGTCTTAGAAGCAAACACTTGTGTTAATCCATTGATTCCCACATACTTACATATTGCACTTATTATATTACTTTGTGTTGACAATTATCCATGAGATATGCATGTGTTAAAGTTGAAAGCAACCGCTAAAACTTATATCTTCCTTTGTGTTGCTTCAATGCCTCTATTTAGAATCTATTGCTTTATGAGTTAACTCTTATGCAAGACTTATTGATGCTTGCCTTGAAAGTACTATTCATGAAAAGACTTTGCTATATGATTCAATTGTTTAATCATTTTCTTTACCATTGCTTTGAATCGCCGTATTCATCTCATATGCATTACAATAGTATGATCAAGATTAGTGTTGGTAGTATACCACTTCAGAAATTATCTTTGTTATCATCATTTACCTACTCGAGGACGCAGTAGGAACTAAGCTTGGGGATGCTGATACGCCTCCGACGTATCGATAATTTCTCATGTTCCATGCTTGCTTTATGACATTACTTACATGTTTTGTTCACACTTTATGATGATTTTGTGCCTTCCTGAACTAACCTATTGACAAGATGCCGTAGTGCCGCTTCCCGATTTCTCGCTGTTTTTGGTTTCAGAAATCCTAGTAAGGAAATATTCTCGGAATTGGACCAAATCAACGCCCATCATCTTAGAATTCCACGAAGCTTCCGTAACACCCGAGAGTTACTGCAGGGGGCCCCGTGGGTCCCACACATGTAGGCGGCGCGGCCAGGGCCTCGGGGCCGCGCCTTACCGTGTGTCGTCGCCTCGTCAGCCCCTCCGACTCCGCCTCCTTCGCCTATTTAAAGGTCCCTGACCTAAAACTTCGATACGAATAAGCCACGGTACGAGAAACCTTCCCGTAGCCGGGCCGCTATCGCTGGCCAAGATCCGGGGGATGTGTGAGTCTCTTTGTTCCGCACGCCGCCGGGACGGGGAAGTGCCCCCGGAAGGCTTCTCCATCGACATCACCGCCATCTCCATCAACTCCGCCGTCTCCCATGAGGAGGGGAGTAGTTCTCCATCGAGGTACAAGGGCTATACCGGGTAGCTATGTGGTTAATCTCTCTTCCTATGTACTTCAATACGATGATCTCAAGAGATGTTTTACATGATTGAGATTCATATGAGTTTTGTATCACTATTAATTCATAAAGTGCTACTCTAGTGATGTTATTAAAGTACTCTGTGTTCCTCCTCCATGATGTAATGGTGACAAAGTGGTGTGCATCATGTAGTACTTGGCGTAGTTTATGATTATGATCTCTTGTAGATTATAAAGTTAACTATTACTATGATGGTATTAATGTGATCTATTCCTCCTTTCATAGTATGAAGGTGACAGCAGTGCATGCTATGTTAGTATACTTTGGTATAATTGTGCTGATCTATCATGCACTCTATGGTTAATTAAATATGAATATCGAATGTTGTGGAGCTTGTTAACTCCGGCATTGAGGTGCTCTTTGTAGCCCTACACAATTAGTGGTGTTCATCATCCAACAAGAGAGTGTAGAGTGGTTTTATTATGTATTCAATGTTGAGAGTGTCCAATAGTGAAAGTATGATCCCTAGGCCTTGTTTCCCAACACTGCAATCATCACTTATTTACCGTTCACAGCATCTTTACTTACTACACGCCAAAGCAAGTACTTCTTTTTCGGCGCTTCTCTTTTCGTTGTTGCATTGCTCATATACATTCATACCAATTCGTATTTGTTATCTCTTCGCTAAACTAGTGCACCCATACATCTGACAAGTGTATTAGGTGTGTTGGGGACACAAGAGACTTCTTGTATTGTGGTTGCAGGGGTTGCTTGAGAGGGATATCTTTGATCTCTTCCTCTCGAGTTCGATAAACCTTCAAGATCCACTTAAGGGAAACTTGCCGCTGTTCTACAAACCTCTGCTCTTGGAGGCCCAACACCGTCTACATGTAACAGAAGTGTGCGTAGACATCAACACTCGTATGTTCAGCCTTATCCTTAGAATATATCGTAATATCATCGATGAAAACGATGGCAAACTTGTCAAGATAGGGCATGAATATCTTATTCATGAGATTCCATGAATATTGTTGGGGAATTTATCAACCCAAAAGGTACTACTAGGTAGTCATGATGTCCATACTTTGAAACAAAGGCAGTTTTTGGAATATCTTCCTTCTTAATCTTTATCTAATGATAACCCGATCTCAGATCTATCTTGGAGAATAACACTCCAGCTCCCCTAACTTGGTCAAACAAATCTTGGATTCGGGGTAGTGGATACTTATTCTTGATAGTAACATTTTTTAGTTTCCTATAGTCTCCGCACATTTCACGGTCTCCATCTCTTTTGTCCACAAAAATGTACCATCGGTGTTCCCCAAGGTGATACACTTTCTTGTATGAATCCTTTATGTTCCAAATCATCCAATTGCTCTTTTAGTTCCTTTAACTATTTTGGCCCCATCTTATATGGTGTTGGGCACTGAAAGCTACCCCTGGAATTAAATATATGGTAGACTCTATCTCCCTATCTGGTGGCATTCCGTAATTCCTTTGGAAAAACATCCTAAAACTCATTGAGTACTGGTATATCCTCTAGTTTCACCTCCTTCATGTTGTTAAGTCAGAATTCTACCTCAATCAGTGTATGCTTATCTCCTTGGTATATAATCCTTCCTCCAATCGGATTTTTCAAAGACACTCTGCCTTGTTCTGGTGACAATCTATCAAGGCTTCATTCTCTTCTAACCTGTTCATACCAAGAATAATAGCTATGTTCTTCATGAGTAAACAAACAAGTCTACGTAGAACACACAACCGTTGATCATAATGACCTGCTCTTGCTTAACGTGTGTAACTAAAATCGTTCCCCTCCCCCCCCGTATAGTATGGTAATGGGTGTTTCTAACTTAAAAAATTTATCCCCATGTTTGATGATGAATTGTCGAGAAATGAATGATGTGTTTGCACCATCTATAAAAATTACTTTGCCAAGATGAGTAAGAATCTGAAACGCACCTATGACAGCCTTATCTGAGTTGATAACCTCCCCGGCATCGGGTACAGTTCAGCTTTCCAAATGGCTTCTTATTCTTCCAGCTTCCCCTCCATAATTCCCATTCCTACTCCCTCCTCCTCCCGACTTTCCCCTCCACCATCATTTCTGCGTCAGCAATCGTTAAGTACATATGCCCTTCCTTCCGACACCTAAAACAGACTACTTTTGGCTTCCAAAGCAATCCCCGAGTAATGTCCTTTAAGTCCACAACTACGGCAGATGATATTGGCCATAAACCGTGATCCCGAGGTCTGCTTATTGCCACCGGGGTTGTATCCTGGCTTGAAGGTTAAGTTGGCGCTGGGTTTGTTAAGTAATGAACTTCTTCGTTTTGAACTTTAGCCTTTCTTACGTTGCCCTCCTAAACTTGCTTGAAATCATCCCTCCATTGTGATTGCTCCATCAACCAATTCCTGAAACCTCGGCTGCCTTCAACGATCCGAGTTTCTGCATCTTAAATGACTGATTCACTCCTCTCATGAATATTTTCTTCCTTTTTATCCTTTGTACTCACTTTATCTGCTGTGTATCGGGATAACTTCGAGAATCCCCTAACAGCAGCGTTAAGATGGCCTTGTCTTTTTTGCTCTAAGTTCTCAAACTGGTACCCACGGTTCATCTCCATTACACTTTTAGGAACATTGGATTCCCCGAACTTCCTCTTGAAGTCCTCCAGGAGAACACTCTTCCCGCTGGGTGTACTTCCACCATATTGTCCTACCAGGATGCTGCGGGTTGCTTCAGATGGTAAAACACACGTCCGTTGGGAACCCCAAAAGGAAGGTGTGATGCGTACAAAGCAGCGAAAAGTTTTCCTCGCAAGAAACCAAGGTTATCGAAACAGCAGGAGATGAAGGCCACGTGAAGGTTGTTAGCTGAGGAGTGTAGTGCGGCGCAACACCAGGGATTCCGACACTAACGTGGAACCTCGCACAACACAATCAAAATACTTTGCCCCAACTTAACAAAGGAGGTTGTCAATCCCCACCGGCTTGTCAGAAACAAAGGATTAAACGTAAAGGGTGGAGAATGATGTTTGTTTGCAAAGAACAATGCAAGAGAACAATGATTGCGATGATTGTATTTCAGATGTAAAAGAATGGACCGGGGTCCACAGTTCACTAGTGGTGTCTCTCCAATAAGATAAGTAGCATGTTGGGTGAACACACACATAGCTTGGGCAAATTGACAAACAGAGAGGGCATAACAATGCACATACATATCATGATGACTAATATGATATTTACTTAGGTATTCATTAAGACAAAGAACATAGACCGGGTATCCAAAGCATGCATCTATGCCTAGAAAAGTCCACCTTCCTGCTAGTATCCGCACCCCTTCCAGATATTAAGTTGTGGTAAACAACATACAATTGCATTAAGTACTGTGCGTAATGTAAACAATACAAATATACTTAGACAAAGCATTGATGTTTTATTCCTAGTGGCAACAACACATCCACAACCTTTACAACTTTCTATCACTCAGTCTCAGCAATCAATGGAGGGCATGAACCCACTATCGAGCATAAATACCTCCTCTTGGAGTTATAAGTATCACCTTTGGCTGTGAGCCTCTACTAGCAACGGAGAGCATGAAAGATCATAAACAACACATATATGATAGATCAATAATCAACTTGACATAGTATTCCATATTCATTTATCCCAACAAACACAACATGTAGCATTACAAATAGATGATTCTTCACCGCGATAGGCAGCTCACAAGATCTAAACATGACAGTACAAGAGGAGAAGACAACCATCTAGCTACTGTTATGGGCCCATAGTCCAAAGATGAACTACTCACGCATCAGTCCGGAGGCGGGCATGGTGATGTAGAGCCCTCCTGATGATTCAACTCTCGCGCGGTGGTGCTTAAGGCTTACTCCTGAATCCCCCGAGATGGGATTGGCGACGACGGCGTCACGGCATGTTTTCAGTATCGTGGCTCTCGGCACTCAGGGTTTTCGGCGACGGAGAGATTAAATAGGCGTATGCGCAGTCGGGGATGCTCGAGGGGCCCACCCCATAGGGCGATGCTGCCTGTGGTGGGGCCGCGCCCCTAGGGTGTGGCCGCCCCATCGCCCCTCTTCGTCTCCTCTTCGTACTCGAAGGTTCCGTGGAAAACAAGACCATGGGCTTTTGTTTCTGGGCTCCAATTCCTAGAATATTTCCGTGTAGGACTTCTCTCGAAACCAAACAAGCAGAAAAACAGAACCCGGTACTTCGGCATCTTGTAAATAGGTTAGTGCCGTGAAAATGCATCAAAATGATATAAAGTGTATAAAAAACATGTGAGTATTGTCATAAAAAACTAGCATGGAACATAAGAAATTATAGATACGTTTGAGACGTATCAAGCATCCCCTTGCTTAGTTCCTACTCGCCCTCGAGTAGGTAAACGATAACAAGGATAATTTCTGAAATGACATGCTACTATCATAATCTTGATCAATACTATTGTAAATCATATGAGATGAAATTTAAGTGATTCAAAGCAATGGCAAAGATAATGACTAAACAACTGAATCATATAGCAAAGACTTTTTCATGAATAGTACTTTCAAGACAAAAAATCATTAAGCTCCTATATAAGAGTTATCTCAAAAAGTAATAGATTCTTAATAGAAGGTTTTGAAGCAACACAAAGGAAGATATAAGTTTCAGCAATATTTTCTAACTTCAACATGTATATCTCATGGATAATTGTCAACACAAAGTAATATGATGAGTGCAAACAAGCAAGTATGTAGGAATCAATGCACACAACTTGACACAAGTGTTTGCTTCTAAGATGGAAAGAAGTAGGTAAACTGACTCCTAACATAAAGTAAAAGAAAGGCCCTTCACAGAGGGAAGCAAAGATTACTCATGTGCTAGAGCTTTCTTATTTTGAAAACATGGAAACAATTTTGTCAACGGTAGTAATAATTCATATGTGTTATGCATAAAACATCCTATAAGTTGCAAGTCTCATGCATCGAATACCAATAGTGCTCGCACCTTGTCTTAATTAGCTCGGATTTCCATGGATTATCGTTGCATTACATATGTTTCAACCAAGTGTCACAAAGGGGTACCTCTATGCCACCCGTATAAAGGTCCAAGGAGATAAATCGTATTTGATTTCTCGACTTTTATAGATTCTCAACTTGAGGACATCCATACCGGGACAACATAGAAAAAACAGATAATGGACTCCTCTTTAATGCTTAAGTATTCAACAACAGATAATATTCTTATGTTAGATTGAGGATTAATGTCCAAGCTGAAACTCCCACCATGATATATGGCTTTGGTTAGTTGACCAATGTTCTTCTCTCTAACAATATGCATACTCAAACCATTCAACTCATGGCAAATCACCCTTACTTCTTGCATACATCTAACATGCATAGCAACTCACATGATATTCAACAAAAGTGTGTCAGCTTGATGGCGTCCCTGTAACATGGCGCCCGCTCAACAAGCAACTTATAAGAAATAAAATACATAAGTTTACATACCTTTACTACAATAGTTTTTAAGCTACTTTCCCATGAGCTATATATTGCAAAGACAAGGAATGAAATTTTAAAGGTAGCACACAAGAAATTTACTTGGAATGGCATAGAGAAATACCACACAGGCAGGTAGTTATGGTGGACACAAATGGCATAAGTTTTGGCTCAAGGTTTTGGATGCACGAGAAGCATTCCCTCTCAAGACAAGGCTTTGGCTAGCAAGGTTGTTTGAAGCAAACACAAGTATGAACCGCATGCCAAAACTTACATAAGAACATATTGCAAGCATTATAAGACCTCTACACTGGCTCTCTCCTTGTTGTTCAAACACCTCTACTTAAAAATATCTAGACTTAAGAGAGACCAATCATGCAAACCAAATTTCAACAAGCTCTACAAACACTTCCACTAACAAAGTCTAACTACATATGATGCAAGAGCTTAAACATGATCTATTCGAGGAGTTCGTAAAACAAATGCCAAGTATCAAATTATTCAAGATAATATACCAATTACCAGCATGAAGCATTTTCTCGTTTCCAACCAAATAGCAACAAACGAAGCGGTTTTCAACCTTTGCCACGAACATTAAAAAAGTAAAGTTAAGAACACCAGTGTTCAATATGAAAAAGTGGAGCATGTCTTTCTCCTACACAAGGAATGCTAGGATCCGATTTTATTCAAACACAAACAAAAATAAAAACATACAAGACGCCTCTAAGTAAAGCACACATAAGATGTGACGGAATAAAAATATAGTTTCACTAGAGGTGACCTCGATAAGTTGTTGATGAAGAAGGGGATGGCATCCCCAAGCTTAGATGGTGGAGTCTTCTTGAAATATGCAGTGGATGAACCACGTGGGCATCCCCTAAGCTTAGACTTTTTACCTTTTCTTTGATCATATTATATCATCCCTCCTCTCTTGATCCTTGAAAACTTCCTCCACACCAAACTCAAAACAATCTCATTAGAGGGTTAGTGCATAATCAAAAATTCACATGTTCAGAGAGGACACAATCATCTCTAACACTTCTTGACATTACCCAAGGCTACTGAAAGTTAATGGAGCAAAGAAATCCACTCAACACAGTAAAAGAGGCAATTTGAAATAAAAGGCAGAATCTGTTAAAACAGAATAGTCCGTAAAGATTAATTTTTACGAGGCACTTAACATGCTCATATGAAGAAGCTCAAATTGAATGAAAGCTGCGCATATATCTGAGGATTACGTATGAATTTTCGCAGATTTTTCCTTGAGTTTCCTACAGAGAGATCTACTCAAATTCGTGACAGCTAGAAATCTGTTTCTGCGCAGAAATCCAAATCTAGTATCAACCTTATTATCAAAGACTTTACTTGGTACAACAATGCAATAAAATAAAGATACAAAGGTATTGCTACAAGGTAGTAACAAGCACTCTGACTCAAATATAAAACAAAAAATTGCAGAAGGTAAACCAATGGGCTGTCTCCCATAAGCGCTTTTTAACGCCTTTCAGCTAGGCGAGAAAGTGTAAATCAAGTATTATTAAAAGAAGAAGCATCAACATTATAATTTGTTCTAATAATAGAAATCAAAAGGCAACTTCATTCTATATCTAGGGAAGTGTTCCATACCTTTCTTAAGAGGGAACTGATATTTAACATTTCCTTCTTTCATATCAATTATAGCACCAACAGTTCGAAGAAAGGGTCTTCCCCAAATAATAGGACAAGATGCATTGCATTCAATATCCAAGACAACAAAATCAATCTGGGGACAAGGTTATTGTTAACCGTAATGTGAACATTATCAATTCTCCCCAAAGGTTTCTTTATAGAATTATCAGCAAGATTAACATCCAAATAATAATATTTCAATGGTGGCAAGCTTCAAGTATTAGTCATAGAGTTTCTTAGGCATACACAGAAATACTTGCACCAAGATCACATAAAGCATTACAATCAAAATCATTGACCTTCATTTGCATGATGGGCTCCCAACCATCTTCCAACTTGCTAGGAATAGAAGTTTTCAAGTTTTAATTTCTCTTCTCTAGCTTTTGCGAGAGCATTTGTAATATGTTTTGTAAAGGCCAAGTTTATAGCACTAGCATTAGGACTTCTAGCAAGTTTTTGCAAGAACTTAATATACGTGGATGTAACCACGGCGGATGGTAGACATGGGTGGGTAGCACTTTCGTTGATGCGAGGGTGCGGGAACATCGCCATCTACGGGTCGAGGTGCAAGGGACGCAAGGTTTTACCCAGGTTCAGCCCCTCCGGAGAGTAAAAGGCCTACGTCCTCGCTAGATCTTATTGCTCTGGAGAATTACAATGGGGGCCCCAATGGGCACGGAGCCAAGAGCTTGCTAAAGGGGAGATTGGATCCCGATGAGGCCTCCTCTAGGGTTTAGCCCGGGGTTTATATATCCACCCCCCGGCCTAGGGTTACAGGAAGATAACTCCGAATCGTATCAGTTACCATTATTAATCCGGGGATACCACACCCTTCTTCAAGTAATCTCCATCTTCGCCCGAGCAGATCATCTCCTTGGGACTTCGGCCTGGTCCGCCTTCGAGCCCTATCGGTTAGGCGATCGGCGGTCCTTCCCCTGGCCTTCATCCTTGTGCGCGAGTGGGACTGGCGACCCACCCCCTATGGGAATATCCCCATCGGCAGTCCCCGAGCGCGGTGGTGATGAAGCGTAGATCCGGCGCGGGTCGCGAAGAGGCACAGGGGCGGACTGGGATGAATCGCCGCCGGGCTCCTCTGGCAACCGCTGGCTGGTCGCCATTCTTCACTCGCCTGAACTTGATGAGCCGGGCCGGCGCTTGACAGTCGGCGAATGCCTACCGTCGTATGACAGTCGGGGCATGCCGATTGCCGCGAGCTGGGCCGGGCGTAAGTCCTGGGTGCAGACACGTGGAGGAAGCAACCCGCTAGATTTCACGCACCGAGGCGCGAGCCGGCTTGCATGAAATTGACCGTTGGGCCCGAGCGACCGCTAACGGCTCAGCTTTAACGCCCTATCTCCCAGCTGGATCCCGCCGTCGATCCCGACCGTCATGGCGGGCGGTAATCTCGCGGTGAATCAAACAGGACGGATTTGATGCCGGGGTTGGGGCTTATCACTCGCCACATTCTTCCTCCATTCCCATTCCCCTTTCTCTCGTCGAGAGCTCCCGAGCGTGCCTGCATGGCGGCGTAGAGCCTGGGGCAAGTCCAAGGTCACGCACGAGTCCCTCCTCCCGACAAACGCCGCCTCCGGGTCATCCCCGCAGTTCAAGCAGGAGCGCCGGCGGGTTCCCGCCGGCGAACGAGGTGGGAGCTTCGCTCCCGAGGCCGGGTGAATTTCGAGCTCTTCCTCAGCTTCTTGGATCGTGGGCTCGCGCCCTCTCTTCCGACTCTTTGTCCGGCAGCTTTCTCCCGGCCTTCAATGGCATAGAGCAGATATGCCACCTGGGGCCGCATAGTGGTGCAGCAGATCTCCCTGTTCGTGGCGCCGTGCGAGTGCTACCTGGGCTGCCCGCCATACTTCCCATTGTGGGTATCGATCTTCCATGGGCGGGCGACCCGGACCAGCAAGAGCAAATGTTTTCAGGCGCTCATCCCGAACGGGCGTGAATCGCACTTTCCAAGTGAAGTCCGGGGAGAGCCCTTCATCGAGCATGGCGCTTCGCAATAAGGCGCAACCCGCAGTGGCGCCGCTTTTCTGACTCCCACGCCGTTAAGGAGTACACTTCTACGGCGAGGTTTGCATTCCTCAAGACGACCCTTCGAGCGCAGCGTCCCGCGACTGCCTCGAACGTCCGGCTGCTGCCGCGCGAAAGCAGGAGGAGGTGGTGAAGTGGATGCGCCTGTGCGATCCAGGCGCTGAAGGACAAGGCCTAACGGCGGCCAATATGTACAACTCGCTGGCTCGGCCGCCGGGCTGATCCCCTTCATGTGCCGAGCTCATTCCATGTGGGAGTACCGGGGCAAAACGATCGCACCCGGCCAGACGGCGACCGAGTGGGACTGATGAGGCGAGTACCTGGAAGGTGCTCGCCAAGATCACCACGGCCACCTTTACCTCCTTCAAGCGGACGGCTCCCCTGCAGCCCTTCTCCCGAGGACAACCCGGTGCCTCAGGTATTGACTTGTGCAAATGCAAATGACCCCGGATGCCTAGGTAGTGCTTCTCCTTTCTAACTTATTTCCTTGATTCAAATGCATGGGGGAGGTGAAGATCGCCGACCATCTCCCTCTCGCTGGGAAAGGAGCTCTCCCGGAAATGACCGACAGGCGAGGAGGAGGAGGTTGGACGATTTGAGGAGGAGCTGCGCACCGAGTCGGACTCCGTAAAGCACGAGACTTCGTCCGACTCCCGCGCGGATCGAAGAGAGGGGCACCGCCGGGGTCTTCATCACGGTGGCGCTCCAAAGCCGGGGGAGGGCGTAAGGGAGTAGACGAAGAGGGCGACCTCTCACCCGGGAGGAGTGTGGGAGCTTTCAAAGGAAGGAGCCGAGCCAGCTGTCCAAGCTGGCTGCGCCTGACTATCCCGGAGGTCTCCCACAGGCTTCAGCGCCCCTGAAGGACGCGCGGATCGACGTCGGGGCCCGAGCTCGGCCCGGGCGTGAAGGCGATCCCCATGGTGAAGTGGGGGTATTCCTTGCCGAGCTTGCTTCCTTTCATGGTGGGATTCGCTGACTACTCCACCCCTGGCTTCCCCCCGCAGGTCCAAGAGGAAGGTCTTGGCGAGACCGGCTACCATTAGCGGCGGCCACGAGGGCGGCCGAGAAGCTAAGAAGGCGGCCGAGCTGAAGAAGGCCGCGGAGAAGAAAGCGGGTGCCTTCCGACCTTTGGGGCAAGGGGTCGGCTCCGGAGGAGCCCGTCGCGCGAGCCGTGCTGGAGAAAGCGAGCGCCGCGGGGCCGTAAGCGAGCCCACCGGGCCGATCTTTTCCCCTTGCCCAGCCCGTGGTCGCGTGGGGCACGGCGAGCGGGAAGGCGATGGGACCGAGCGCCAATCCTCCCGTGGTAGAAGAGGAGTCGGTAGGCGCCGGGTCGCACCGAGGGCCGAAGGCGCCCCCGGGGTCGAAGATGACACCGCCGAGGAGGGCGGCCTCTCGGGTGCCGGGATGAAGGAGCGCCGGTCCAAGGCCGCCAGGGACCGAGTCCACCTCAAATGACCCCGAGACGGGGACAGATGGGGCACCGTCGACCGATGCGGTGATGCAGTATGGGTGAGGCGGCCGAATCGCGCCGTCCCTCCCGCCTTCTACTTTGACCTTCACCTGAGCTCCACACGGCGCTGGTGAAGCACACGTGGTGAGTATTTCTCAGTACTCGCAGCTCCGGGGGCCGCCTCAGCTCCCCGAGGGTCGACTTGGCCTGTAAGGGCGAGTCGAGTCTTCTCCGTCCCTGCCGGGACTGCTTTTACTAATCTTCTCGCGCCCGTTGTTGTGCAGCGGAGGTTAAGCCGACCGAACGACCGCTCGTGGGAGGAGTGCGGCGCAAAAGAACCGGGAAGCTCATTGCTCTAGGCAAGCAGTCATACCCCACTCGTTTCTCCTTCCAGCCGCGTCGCCTTGTTTGTACTTTTGTTCTCACCGCCCCCCGTTTTTTTGTAGCAGAGGCGCATGCGAAGGCGCTTGCCGAGGCTCCCAGGAAGGGTTCATCAAGCGGGGAATCCTTCTACCGCGAAGCCGAAGCCTCGGGCGCAAAGCAGAGCCGAAGAGGCCCGGAAAAGGCGAAAGCGGAGGTGGCCGACTTGACGGCTGGGTCCTGGAGCAAAAGGGCCGGGAGCTGGAAGATGTCATCGCCGAGTACAAGGGGAAGCTGGAGGTCGCGACGGATGCGCTGGATTCCGCTCGGGGGCCGCCACAGCCCTGCATGAGAAGAGGTCGCGGCCTTGAAGCAGCAACACGCCCAAGGAGTTGGCCGCTGGAGAAGGAGGCGTCCGAGGGCATCGTCCCGGGGCGGTGCAAGCCGAGAAGACCAACTTCGAGGCTTTCGTCCGCGAGATGTCGCGACATGCCTTCTTAGTAAGTTTCCATCTTTCTCCTGCTATTTTCTTGTCGCATTGCCGCGGCGGCGAGTCCCCGAGTGTGGCGTAGTCGAGCGTCCGGGGCCAGTCCCCGGAGCATGGCGAGCCGGCTTCTGGCCGGTCCTCGAGACATGGCGAAGTCGGCTTGGGGGCGGACCCCGAGCATGGCGGTAGTCGGCCGGGGGCTAGTCCCCGAGCATGGCGAGTCAGCCGGGGGGGCCAGTCCCCGGGCATGGCGAGTCGGCTTCGGGGGCCAGTCCCCGAGCATGGCGAGTCGGTGTTGAGGGCGAGTTCTCACTTCTCTGTCTTCTTGTTGCTGGTGGTAGGTACAAGCGGGGAGCTTTCACGGAGACGGCGACTCCATCGGGAGTGCCTGTCGGACCGCGACCGCTGCGCATCATTGCCTCATGCGCGGGGAGATATCGGCGGCGCTCCGGTGCACCTGAGTCCCGCGGGAGATTATTCCGCGTGGAGCACGCGCGTCGCGTCTTCAGGGGGCCGTGTCCAACATCCCGGCCGTCTGTTGACTGGCTTTCACCCGCTCCTCCTGCCGCGTTGGTGTTACCATGGCTTTGAGCATGAGTGCTGGCGGCACCATCTCGGAGGGGTTTGACGTGGAGGAGGTCCATCGCTGGCTTCCCCCTCGGAGACCGGCTAATCTGACGTCGCCGAGGTGCTGCGCTTGATGGAGGCGGTGCGCCCTTATGCCCGACCGGGTGCCTCGGCGACCGGCTGGACTTGGAGACTCACATCCCCAGCCCCAGCGGTGCCTCGGGGACACGGAGAAGGGGAGGTCGGCCCGGTGGGACTCATCCCCGCGAGCGCCTTTTCCACGCCACGGCCACCGGCTCCTTGTCCACGTACCCGGTCGGTCTTGTACACGCCCGAAGTTTCAGTCATGGCGATGGTGCGCGCTTCCGGAGCTCCGGTTGTGGAGAGGAGCTCCGGGTGCGTCCCCGTAGTTTCTTGGACCACCTTTGCGCATGAGTGTAACTCCGATTCCTCGCGAGCGGAGTGTCGGCTTGTAAATAGAGTGTTAGCTTTTGGCTTAATTGTAACTCGATGGTCGCTTTTGAATTCGAAGTGAGTGTGACGGCGATGTTTTTGGAGTTGGGTCCGACTCTCCATGGCCTACGGCCGGTCGCCATGCGACCCCGATGAAGGCTATCGACTTGACCATTGTTTCCTTGTCGAGCTGAGCAGTCCCCGGCCCGCGATACGTAGTCGTTATAGTGCGAATAGCAGCCTCATGGGTGGAGTAGTGGTGAGAGCTTGTAGTTGCGCTGTTTGCAGATGTAGCGCGGGCCGCCACTGCGTCGTGTGGCTCGGGTGGAGCTCAGTCGCTAGGCGAATCTTCCAAAGGGGGTTCCCTCGCGGGCTTTTTCCTTGGCGAGCCGCGGGTCCGTTTTGCGGGGTCCCCTGGTCGAAGTACCTTCTGGCCATTCAAGTCACTGTAAGCCTATAGGTAGAGGAGGGTATTGGTGTGTCTGTATAGCGTAGCACGAGAATCTGGTCGCCGTGGCCCGGGGGGCTGGTCGAGCATGCGTACCCTCGCTTGTGGGTTCCTGGGGCTCCGCCGTTTTCACCCGAAGCGGCGTGAGGGGTGGTAGGTGATCACCAGGCAGGCCTGGTCGTTGCGCCCGGTCGCCCGCCGTGCCCTTGTTAGCCCTGGCTACTTGGCCAATCATGGACTTCACTCTTCCAAATAGCGGCGCACCGAAAGCTGTCTCTCAGTACCAAGTCGCTTGTCATCATGGCGACTTCAGGCCGAGTATGTACCGAGATGAGAGCTTCGTGAGAACGGCGCCTGCGGGTGATGGGAGAGAAGCGATCGGAGTTGGAGATCAATGCAATCGGCGACTTTTATTAACCTCTGAATTTGTGGGCTGCTTACACCTTTTTCCTTAGGTGTAAAACCGTCGGGAGGAGGTTGACGTTCCCAGGGCGCCTCCACCTTCTCTACGGTGAGCGGCTCGCCTTTGTCGTTCCTTGCAGGACGCCCTACTGCGAGTAAAGTAGTAGGGACTTGTTGCCGAGCACGCGGCTGATGGCGAGTATGGTCCTTCCCCAAAGGCTGAGGGGATAGCTTGTGCATGCCTTTCTTGTCTTGAATTAGCCGGAGCACGAGATCTCCAACTTGGAAGGGAGCGACTCCGAGAACGCGACGACTGTGGTAGCGGCGGAGATCTTGCTGGTAGATGGCGGTCACGGGAGAGTGCGATAGGTCCCCTGGCCTTTGTCGAAGGAGAGTCGATATCATCCTCGGCGAGCTCGCTCGTTTGTCTTCTTCGACGTAGTTAGCGACCCGAGGCGGAGTCGTAGGCGATATCCGTGGGCATAATCTGCCTCGGCGCACGCATATACCGGGAAGAAAGGCGTGAAGCCGGTCGATCCGCTGTTTGGTGTTGTGCGGATGCCCCATGACAGCACTGAGGGGAGCTCTTCTGCCCAGCAACCGGCTGCGCTGTTCCGGGGGCACGACCGAGGCGCGGCTTGAGTCCGTGGAGGATGCCTCGGATTTCGCCTCTTTCGTGCAGCCGTTCGACTCGGGTGTGTGCGGCGACGTTGTAGGTCGAGCTCGGATGCCTTTCTCCTCGCAGAAGTCGGCCATCTCCCCTTTGGCGAAATTGGTGCCATTGTCGGTTATGATGCTTTGTGAGGGTAGCCATATCGATAGATGAGTTCGCGTAGGAACTTTGTGGCTGTCTTCCGTCGCACTTCTTTATGGGTTTTGCTTCTACCCATTTGGTGAACTTGTCCACCGCGGACCGGGAGGTGAGTGTATCCGCCGGGGGCCGTTTTTGAACTTCCCTACCATGTCCAGGGCCCCAGAGACGGGCGAAGGGCCAGGTGAGGGGGATGGTCTTCTAATGGCGACTCCCGGCATGTCTGCGGCGACCCCAATGCATTTCTTGGCACCCGGCGCACGAACGGACGGCAGCGATTGCATCTTCGTGGGCTGTTGGCCAATAGAAGCCGTGACGTAAAGCTTTGGCGACTATGGAACGCGCGCTTGCGTGAGTGGCCGCGGTCCCCACTGCGTGGATGTCGCGCAGGATGTTGCGCCCTTCTTCGGTGGCGACGCATCGCTGGAACACTCCCGAGACACTGCGCTTGTATAGTTCTTTTTATTGATGATGGTGAAAGACTTGCACCTGCGCATTACGATAGCTCGTGCTTTGGCTTCGTCCATTGGCAGTATCTACGGTGCTCGAGGTAGCTCCATGTATGGCTCGGTCCGGTCCGACGCTGTTGATGAAGCGAGTGCGACTAGGGTGGAGTCGGGAGCTTGGGAGGTTCAGCAATGTCCGGCTCGCGGGGTGCGCGCACCGAGGGAGTGGTCTGAGGATATCCAGGGATGACGCCTTTGGAGGGGGTTGGAGTCGGCTTGGACCTCCGATTACCGCTGGCGCATCGGCTTCCTCATTCTTGCGCTCTGTTCGACCCATTCGGGACGCACGTGGTCGGGCGAAGCTAGCGCCGGCTTGATCGACGGCGCGCTTTATATCCTGCAATCATGTTGGCGTCGGTACAGGCGTCGCAGGTGCCGGAAGTCCTGGCCTGGCGACCAGGTCGGAATCGCCGAGGGCAAGCGCAGCCTGGGTGTTGCGCCCATCTCTTTTGCTACTCGCATGCCGTGTAGAAGCGCTTTCGTACTCAGCCATGTTGTTGGTGCAGGGCTCGAATCTGAGTTGCGGGTGACGTACTTTCACGGTGTCGCCCTTTGGCGAATGTGAGGACGACTCCCGCGTCTGCTCCCTCGAGGTTCTTGGAACCGTCGAAGTGCAGTGTCCAATGCTTGAGGTCCGCGGGGGAGCTTGGTTGCTGGGCCTCTTCCCGATCGGCGAGGAAGTCGGCGAGTGCCTCCTGGATTTGATGGCGTGGCGCGACCTTCGTAGGTGATGTTGTGGACACCGAGGTTCGACCGCCCACTTGGCGATCCGGCCGGTTGCGCTTTCGCGGTTACGGATGATGTCGGCGAGTGGCGTTGAGGCGACTACCTTGATGGGAGTGTTCGTGGCGTAGTAGGGGCCGATCGCCTGCGGGCCCCGAGAATTTCGCGGTGTGACACCAGCTTTTGGTAGTGCGGGTACCGTTAATTGGATTCGATTAAGGCTTCGCCGATGTAGTAGACCGAGGCGGCATACCAGCCTGCTCTTTTCCCTCTTCCTTGCGTTCGAAACGACCATGCGGACCGCGCTTATCGCGCGGTTCGACAGCGGCCGACGTATAATAGCATAGTCTCTTTTTCGGTAGCGGGGCCGCGAGGATACGGGGGCGTTGCCGAAGGGCATGTTGGAGTTCTTCCAGAGCCCGTTGCGCTTCGTCCGAATCCACCTGAATGACTCGAGCTTCTCGAGCAGGCGGTGAGAGTGGCATGGCCTTGTCGCCGAGCCGGGTATGAAGCGATCGAGGGCGGCGACCCGGCCGGCCGAGTTTTAAAAGTGCGTCGACCGGGCAAAGTTGGTTGCTTGGTGCGCATGACCGCCAGCGTTTTCTCCGGGTTGGGCTCGATGCCTCGCTTGGAGACGACGTAGCCGAGCAACTATCCGTAAGGGACCCGAAGGGTGCACTTGGTAGGATTGAGCTTGATCGCCTTGTATCGCCGTAAGTTGGAGAATGTCTCAGGCGAGGTCGGGGGTGATGAGGTCGGCTCTGGTGAGTCGACTTGACTACCTACCGTAAATCGATGTAGACGATGTTACGTTGCGGCGCGATTTGCAGCTTTCCAGGCAGTTATTCATGCACCGTTGATAAGTCGCTCCGGCGTTTTGAGGCCGAAGGTCATGGATGTGTAGCAGATAGGCACCCAGGCGTGATGAACGCTGTCTTCTCTTGGTCTTCCTTGGCCATCTTTATTTGGTTGTACCCGGAGTAAGCATCAAGGAAGCACAGCGACTCGGAGCCGGCGACCGCGTCGATGATCTAGTCGGTCTGCGGCAGGACGAATGGGTCCTTGGGGCATGCGCTATTGAGGCTGCTGGTGTAATCGATACACATTCGCCATGTCTTGTTCTTTCTTTAGCACCGTGGACTGGGTTTGCCCGACCACTTGGGGTGTTTGATTTCAATGATGAAACCGGCGGCGAGTAGTCGGTTTACTTCTTCAATGCGATTGCGCGCCGCCGCTCTTCTCCTACGGGGCGCATTGCCTGCCCTAACGGGGGCGTGCGGAGGGATCGACGTGTAGTTTGTGCTCTCGCAAGTTCTCTCGGGACACCCGGCATGCTCGAGATGGTTTCCATGCAAAGATAACTCGATTTCTCACGTGGAGGGAACTTGATGAGCCCGGTTGGCTTTCCTATTGGGCGGACAGGCCCGTCCCAATGGTAATTTGCCTCACTTGTATCATTCCTCTACAAGATCTACTCATGGCGAGTGTCGGTTGCAGGCTTGAAGGCTCTGCTGCTGCGGGGACGAGTCGAGCTCGGTTGGTTTCCTCCGGGATGGCGGGGCTCGTTGCGGTCGACTGGGTATTTGGCGAGCTCGGCGGGAGTTGTCTTGTTCGTCGTTTGGCGATGACGAGGCGTCGGCGAGCTTGGCACGCGACGTCCTCGCAATCCAGAGTGCCATCTCCAGGTCGCCGTGGACGGTGATGACCTTGCCAGGAGCCCCTGGCATCTTCATCATGTTGTATGCGTAGTGGGGGTGCCGCCATGAACCGGGGCGAACGCCTGCCGGCCGAAGTGCACAAGTGGTAGGAACTCGCCGGAAGTTCACCACACCTCGAATGTTATCCGCCTTCGGTGCGGTAGCCATCACCGGGCGTATTTGACCGAAGGTGGCGGCAACGCAGAACCTTGCCCGATCCCCGGGAAGGCCTTCCGCCCGAGGACGATGCCATGGAACGTGACCTTGGTGTTCTCGAGGCGTGAGTTCGGTAAACTGAGTCGGCCCCGGAAGGTTTCGTAATACTGAGAATGTTGATGGAGCTTCCCCCTATCCATCGTGTGGTTTCGGCAGCCCGGTAGGTCGGGCGACCCTTGGGTCCCGACGACCAGTGCCACTCGACCGGGGTGCACTCGATGCGGGGGCGTGATCTTCGCGGCTCCCAGGTAATGCTTTTCTCGCTTCGGACCAGTTGAGCCACCGGGGAACGGCGCAAGGATGACCGCGTGTACCGCCACGCCCTTGCGAGGACCTTCTGTCCCGCCGATCGCCGACTCCCGGTGGAAGGTGTGGAGCGAGCCGGCGCTTTGCGACCGAAGCCTTCTCCCTTGTGCTGGTGCGGGTCCTTGGCGCGATCCTTGGTGCTGATTCCCCCGCTGCGTCGTTTTCCTTGGCACGACGGGCCTTCTCTATGCTGCTTCGGGGAGTAGCAGTTTCCCGTCGTGTGATTGGAGTGGCTTGCCCTCCTTGCATGATGATAGATGCATGGGGCGTCTAGGAGGGCTGCGGGCGTCGAAGCGCCTTGGAGGCTGAGGCCGATCCTCCCGTGGTGCGCGGTTGTCACGCCCGGAAGGATTTTGGCTCGCGCTGCTCGTAGTCGGCGTTGGCTGGCCGAGCTCGTTGTGTGCTCCTTCTCCACGACGCTTGCCGTTGTTAGACCGTCCGCTGAATGGGTAGTCGCCGCTGTCGGGGTTACTTTGTGCAGAGTGGGACTGGCGATTGCATCGGCTGGCCGTACTCGTCATCCGAGTCGATCATTGTAGGATCTTCGTCAGCGTAGCGAGGTGGCGATGTCGAAGAGCTCGGAAATTGAGATGTTATCTCTGCTGACGCGGAGTGGGAGCTTGGCGCTTAGCGGTTCGCAGTACCGGCAGCACCGTCGGAAGCTGTGTGATGATTGCCGTGTCCGTGTCGATGCCGCCTGGAGGTCGGCCCACATGTCCTGCCAGTGACTGCGCTGCACCCACCGAAGTAGTCGACTCTCAAGGCGGGCCCCGGACACAGCGATCCAGGTCTTCTATGGTTGTCGCACGAGTGTACGCGCTCGCGAAGTGCTGGATAAAATGCGAGGCGCGGGCTTCTTCCCAAAGAGTCGATGCCGGCGGCGTGTGAGAGTGGTGTTGGAACTGGGGCGCGTGGCGATTGACGCCGTCCATCATGAGAGCGCAGGTAGCGTGCGGCGAGTAACTTGGAGTGGCCTTGGATCCCCATTGCCACATGGCGTACGGAATCGATCCGGACTCGTGGGGTCGATATGTGTGTCGTACTTCTCGATGTCACGGGGCCCCTTGAACCCAGCGGGGTACGGCTCGCGCTACGATCATTGGCCCGGCGAGTGCGGGGCCGACTCAAGTGAACGCGCCTCTCGCAGCGTCGGGGCTTCATCGGGCGTAGCGGTCGTTCAGCCGGTTTCGCGCCCGCCATTCTTGGTCGTTGACTGATGTGGGTTACGCGCGTCGACGGGCGGCTGTCCGTTAGCGGCGACCATCACTAAATGCGGGCGTGGCTCGATTCGGTTGTTGGTCGCAGTGGAGCCGCACGCGGTGCCGGTGGCGGATCGTTGTTGGCGTTGACGATCGCATCGATTTACCCGCATCTGATAACGCCGCGCGGCGGCGGACGTGCGCGAATAGAGTCGCCCTTGCGAGTCGGCTGCGGCGTGTTGTTGCTCCAATGCCTTGGCAACCAGGGCCTTGGCGCAGTCTTTGGACGAGGATCGCGCCGGTTTCTCCCGGGTTCCGGGAGCCTTGCAAGGACGGCTTGGGCGGCCGCGACGTTGTCGGCTGGAAGACGAATGCAATGGTAGACCGGGTTGGCGTCAACTTCCGCCTCTCGAGGAACTTCGGGTGGTGGTGGTGGCGGTGGTGGTGGTGGTGCTCCGTGTGCCGCTACGCTCGGCCCGCAGCCCGACTTCCCTTCCGGGGATGTCGGGGTTACGGACTCGGGGCGACCCGAGTTTCTGCTCCATACGGATCGTCGAAGTTAAGGCGCCGCCCAGCCGGGAAGTCGTTCGCGCGCGGCGCGCTCCATGCGCGGCGATTGCGGCCTATGGCCGGGGCGATAGTGTGGATACAGCTCTCACTTCGTCTTGCTCGAGAGCAGGAAATTTCTGCCGTTCGGCGAGCTCCTTCTTCCTACTCGTTCTTCGAGGGCCGCCCGGTGCGCCTCGATCTCCGTCGCAGATGGCGGTTGCCGTGTGGAGCGGGGTGGTGAAGGCGTCTGACCAGGAGGCTCCTCACTCGGCTCCTTCGCCGCATGAAGGCCCTGCGGTTGGGTAACGATATCGTGGGCCCTCGACGAAGTCCGAGTCGGAGTCGCTGCCGAAGAGGGAGAGGGATGGAGTCGTCCTCGAAGCCATCCTCGAAGTCGCTTGGGTGAGAGACCAAGGAGATGGAGTCTTTGAACGACGCCATGGCGATAGAGCGGGCGGGGCCTCGGGGACACAGCGGTGGACCCGGCGACCGATGCCGTGGCGATGAAGTCGCCGTCGATCGCCGTGATACCGAGGAGTCGGCGGCTGGGACGGTGTCGATGGAGTCGGCAGCTAGCGCGGTGAGCGATGGGGTTGGCGGTCGGCGCCACCGCGCCGCCTTGAGTCGGCGTCGTCCTCCGGAGGCCGACTCGGCCTCCGCGTATACTCTCGCCCGTGCAGAATCGGGCGAGTGGCGATGAGGAGCTGTCCCGGCGCGAAGGGGCTCGTGCGATCGACCGGGGCGAGGAGGCTCGATGGGATCGCCGACACCGGTGAGCCCAACGAAGAGGTTGATGGAGCGCGATCGGCACCATCCGAGGGGCGTGCTTGAGGGGTGACGAGGCGAGCCGGTAGGTGCTTGGCTGGATGTGGAAGAAATTGCCGGTGGCGATCATCCTGCCGGAAGCGACCGGGCCGCCGTACTTGGCGAGTAGGGCCTCGCCGTAGCTCGGAGGCTTGATGTCCCATGCCCCACCGGTGGGCGCCACTGTCGTGGATGTAACCACGGCGGATGCTACGAGGGAGTAGCACTTCGTTGATGCGAGGGCAAGGGGGAACATCGCCATCTACGGGTCGAGAGGTGCAAGGGGCGCAAGGTTTTACCCGAGTTCAGCCCCTCCGGAGAGAGTAAAGGCCTACGTCCTGCTAGATCTTATTGCTCAGTGGAGAATTCACAATAGGGGGCTCGGTCGGCACGGAGCCAAGAGCTTACAAAGGGGAGATTTGGATCTCAGATGAGGCCTCCTCTAGGGTTTAGCCCGGGGTTTATATATCCACCCCCGGCCTAGGGTTACTGTGGAGATAACTCCGAATCGTATCGATTACTATTAATTCGGGATACCACACCCTTCTTTCAAAAGTAATCTCCATCTTCAGCCGAGCAGATCATCTCCTTGGGACTTCGGCCTGGGGCTCGCCTTCGAGCCCGGTACGGTTGAGGCGATCATGGCGGTCCTTCCTGGGCCTTCTGTCCTTGTGGCGAGTGGAGACTGGCGACACCATCTTCCTATGGGCATATCCCCATCATAATAACTTCAGAGATATGCCAATTATCAAAATCAAAACCATTATGATCTGTAAAGCAATGGGACTCATTGTCCCCAATAATTCTGAAAATTTTCAGCACTCTTATCACAAACAATTTCAGCAGTTTCAGGTAATTTTGCATGCTTTGTATTAGAAGTAGAAACATTGCCAACACCAATTATTTTACCATTTATAGTAGGAGGTTTAGCAACATGTGAAGCTTATCAATATTACTAGTGGTGGTAATAGTCCAAACTTTAGCTACATTATTCTCTTTAGCAAGTTTTTCTTCTCTTTCCCACCTAGCATGCAATTCAGCCATCATTCTAATATTGTCATTAATTTGAACTTGTATAATCCTCAGGTTTAGCAGCCATTTTATTAATTAAAAAAGCTTGTGACTCAGACATGTATGAGATTCGGTAAGGTTGCAAGCGGGGGCGGGATGCGGCCGGCCGCCAGGTAGAGCGATGCGGGCTAGGCTCACGCTTTGCAGTCGCTCGCGGGAACGCCGCACCATCCCGGCTAGGAGCTGGCGCGGGACACAGACGGCAATCGCACCATCCCGCTTCATCCCAAGGCTAGAGCTGGCGCATGTGCAGAACAGAGCAGCTAGCTAGCTAGCTATGTGAAAAGCAGTCAATGGAAAGCTGCTTTTTAGAGCAGCTAGCTAGCTACTAGATACTGATTACCGAGCAATCTTAAATGGGAAGCGAGTGCGTGACTTTTCTTAGAGCAGCTAGACCCTTATTCAGGTTGCAACCATATATCAGAAAATATAGCAAAACATAGAGTTAACTCATATATATATATCAGTGTATATCCTATATACATATATATATATCAGAAATAAGGATGATTATTTCAACAACAAGTATGGTAAAACATAGAGTTAACTCTAGGATGATCTCAGTGTAGCCAGACCCTTACATATAATCAGAAAACTTCCTACAGTTCCGATACATATGGCAAAACACAGAGGTAGCTCAAGATTGAAAATGCAGAGGTCTAAATTAAAAAAAAATGCAGAGGTCTGAGACGGCCGCAGGCGCCACGGGTAGTTGTCGCATGGAGGTGACCATGGCTGCAGTAAATGAACCTGCTGTTAACAAATCGGGCCCACCGCTGGAAGGATCTCACTCCCTGGAATATCTCAACTGTGTTAACTGCTAACATCACTTACAGTCTAAACAGCAAAGAAATGTGTAAAGAGTAAGCCCTCAAAATAATGTGTAAAGAGTAACTCAGTTGTTTAACTTGCTAATATCTCAACTGTGTTAACTGCTAATATCGCTGCAGCTACAACTTATCATCTATTACATAAAATTGAACCGATCAAACCAGGCTACATGATGTCAAGAACATCAAATGTTCCAAACATTCAAAAAGATCCCATGATGCAAATTACAAGATGCCAGATCATTGTTAGATCTGTGTTCTTGTAGCGTGAAGGGAAGGCCCAGCTTGCAGCCTCCAACTCTCTGTATCTCGTTCTAATCCTTCGTCGATCAGGTCTAACATTAATACACGAGAATAAGATGCTATTAAGTCTTCTGCTGTTGTCTTAATGCTGAGGCTTTGAAAGTATCAACTAATTTGGCGGTTCAGAGCAAGCAAGAGAAGTTTAGTGTTGTGTCTGATAATGTATGCATCAAATCCTGGTTTTGGCCTAGCTTACCCTTCTATATTTTCCATAGACCTTTGTTACATTCTGATGCAGTTGATGCAACCTGGGGAAGGAGACTTTAGCATGCCACAGGACAGGATAAACCTTTAAACCAAATAGCAAGTTCACCCCACCCACATAAACAGTTTTGCACAAAGAACTACAATCTTGCACTTTGGCCAATATACTCTACTCATAAAAGTTAGTTCGTGCACCTCAGCATTACATGTGGGGAGAGAAAGTAAGAAATATAAGTTTTCTACGACTTTATATACTTTGCCAAAAAGAACAAGAAAGACTTCAGATGGTGTAGGTGTAAAGAGCACGAAATATAAGCATCTACACTTAGTTCCCTACTCAGTAATTTTTGTAACTCGAAAAGTATCGAAATAATCGATATACTCGCCTTGGATTCGGCATCTTAACACACCTCCCTCTAGCCGCGCCGCTATTTGTAAGCAGGAGATAGAGCAATTTTCCCACAGAGCAAGCTTTACTTCAGCATTTCAATGTACACTATTGATCTTTAACCGGAAATGTTGTTTCACATTATTCGCATGATTTATTTTTCTTTATTGGGCTCTCTTTGTTTCTCAAACTCCCGTGAGCTGGCAAAATACACAAGTAAAGCAAAAATCCATCCCTTAAAATAAGCTAGGCTATGTCTTCAACCCCGGTCGAGGTCAGAAACTTCTATAAAATGCAGATGAGCAAGTTACTTGAACAAAATGGCACATCACATCACATAATCATGATTTAGCAATTTATACAACAGGTCACCTGGATCAAAAGCCGCAGATTGTGGACTACACATGAGAACAATGCTGGATTTTTTTAGGAAAAGAGAAAAATACCTTAATGCTTACCTAATGTTGCAATCAATCCTCAAAAATATCATCTCTTGATCTATAAAATATCAGCATCGTTTTGCATAAACAACATCACTTGTTATTGTGCTGACATGAGTAGTTCTCGAATGACATAAAACGATACTAGTTATAGCAAAGCTTAACACCAAACAATGTTAGATATCAATAAGAGAGAGTTAGTTACCTGGAGGCCGCAACCAGTCTTGAAGACAAACAATGCCTCTACAGTAGAGCTCATCATATGGCTCCTATAGTCACTTAGCATTCTTCCTCCCAAGTGGGAGAAGGCGGACTCGTAAGCCACTAGCTGGATACCGGTGCAGCCAATACATCCTTTGCTATGCGAGAAATGATGGGGCACTTATGTGCACGGCAGACCACCAACATAGTATATCAAACCCTTCTTCTTGCGGGTGAACAGCATCTTTCAAATATATAGTAAGTTCAGTCAGCTTTGCTCGATTTTGTTGCTCTTCTTGGAACTTGTTTATTCCATTGTTCCCATGGGTTATCGATAGTTGCTACATCGCTGGTTCCTCTTTGGTCATTCTTTAGTGTTGAGTCATCTTCATGTGAAGAGCATTCAGGTCAGTGATCCTTGAATGTTTTCTTCACCTTAGTAAGATATTTTGTAGCCTCGGTTTCAAGTCCGGATTTCAAGGCCAGCCTCCAAGAATTTGAATTTGTACTCCGGGTCAAGAATGACTCGGAAGACAAATGCTCATAAGTACGACAGTTTAGTATTTCATGAACTTGGTCTTCATCACTTGAACCATAGATCTAATGGCAGCCTCCTCATTGTTTGCCTCTCTTTTCCAAGGTTAGATGAATTTTCCAGAGTTCGTGGAAATACAAGTGAGCGGTTGGATATAAAGTGCCGGGCTGACCACCATAGTAGCATCGAGGAAAACCTCCAACAAACCGCAAACTGATTGTGCCGTTTCCCATTGCTCACTTGTAGGCTGACATGTGTATGACGGATCTTGCAACTTCAAAGCTGCAAATGCCTTCCTATACTCTAAAGCTGTCTTGATCATCGATGAGTGGAATTCCACCTTGTAGCAACATCTAAAGTAACTTTCTTTTTGCATTTGATTCCCTCTTGTACAATTATGTCTTTGAACTTCTTTTTCCGAGGTGGGGAGCTTCTAACATATTTGATGCTCTCTCTCCGATATTGTCCATCACAAAGGTGCAGGTAATTACAACCTGTCTTGAACAATAAGGTTGATCACATGAGCTGCGCATCGACCATGTAAAAGATCTCCTTTGGAAGGTAAATAAATTCTTTCCTAGTAGATTTGCCTTCATGTAGCTCACACATAAAGTATTATTTGCTGCACTGTTCAGCGGAATGGAGAAAACCTTCTCTTGAAGACCCCAATCTTGTAAGCATTCCAACATGATATTAAATAGATTTGTTCCATCATGCGGGGTATCAGCCTCGGAAAACCAAATCACTTTTTTCCTTAATTTCCACTTTCTCGTGCAATATAATGACAGGTTATACACATATAACTCACAACTTGACGTGACGTCCACATGTCCGCTGCTAAAGAGACTCGAGAGAGTTCAATTCTTGTAGAACCTCTCGAAGTTTTATCTTTATGATAAAACAAGTCGACACATTCAAGCCTCTATTGTTGTCCTAGAGACCAATTCAAATGCTTCGGATTGAGACTTCGAACAAAGCGCTCTGAATCCTTCATATTCTACTATCTAATGGCAACTCATGCAAGAGCAATCAGCCTCACCAATTCCATGAATGCTCTATCAGGGTCATATCTCCATTCTTCTAAATTACTGGGACTCTGGATGTAGTTGATTTCTACCGATTCAAGAAATTCATTCAACTTAGCTCTTTCCTCGCAAAACTAACAAATGCCTATTGCATTGATCGGTACCAACTTCTCCGGTAGCCGGAAAAACTCTATGACAATGCTTATACTTGGCTTCCATGAGTTTGTTTCCCATCATACACAGGATCAAAATCATTCCAAATTTCAGATTTAAGTTTTCTTCTTTTTATTTCCTACTTGGAAGACCTACATAATTTGAAAAGAACAAATAATTTGAGTAATAAAAGTATAAATAGTATGCGTAATTCGCATGGTTATGCTATTTATTACTATCTATAGAAGATTGAGTGACTACTTATAGACTTCCAAACATGCCATTACCAAACAGAGCAACTAACAAATACATAATATAGAGAGCATATGCGCCATGCATATAATAAGCATGAATGCAAGCATCCAGCCCAAGAAAAAGAAAAATGTATCGAGAGGACATGTGAACACACTGTGAACCGTGATGGTAGTGACGAGGACCCGTTTTACACCTTATTGTCCTTGGCGATCCTTGAGATAAAATGAGATTAACCCCTCGAGATCCTACTTCACAAAGCAAGTACTTAAGGTGTGTCTTCACCCTCTTCTTTGGCGTTGTTTTTGCAGGTCTTTTTCGGGGTTGATCCGGTGAGAAGAAATAAAACATGAAGTCAAGAATCACCTAAGATTGCAAATTAATGCTACTGTCCAGGACAAAGAAGTGAAACAATGGCTGCATGTAAATGTACTTTGGCTTTGATCTCGGGATTTTCCATTTGTAGGTGCGTACTTACAACCCTCATTGGCAGGGCTTTTGCAGGTCTTTCATGTTGATGATGTGAAGTTTACTAAAGATCACAACACAAGTAGCACCTCACATTTCTTGACAAATACAAAAACGATCATGCCTAACATGTGTAACATGTGTAACCAATCATAGAAAGATAACCAACATGTCACAGTCCTAGAAACCACTATAGCATCACGTTTGTTTCAGCCAATCGTGGAATTGATCAAATGAGCCGTCTTCATCACCTCAACTCTGAAACGTAGCATGCAGCTAACGTAGTTGTGAGTCGCCATTATAATCCTAGCGCAGCCAACTACTATGTTATTACTAGTACCAGAAATATTTCATACAGAATGTTCACAGGAGCAGCATGGAGAATGTTAATAAAGTGCCATTGCAATCTTGCCTGCCCCTCGTTGTCTACCCCGCTTAAACATTCCACCGCCGTGACCGTAGACGTAAGGTATAGCAAATGGCTAACAGAATAGCATCATAGCAACATGAGAAACAATTTATCAAGGCGTTATATACTTGTGAGGTTTGTATATCTCATCTTTACACAACAAAGAAACTGTTATCCCCTCGAGCTACAATTTTAGCAAGATTGTAGAATGTTTACGAGCTGTTAATCGATTGCATCTATACTGCTGCGATCAAACATTATTCTAGGTGAAGTAATAAATAAACAAAAGATAAATCATGTTGGTGTACGGGCTCATGGACGACGGCGACGCGGTGCCACTCCACCCATGGTCTCAACTTTAACCCCGCTAGAACAATAATAATTGCTACTCTAATCAGGGACCGGAAGGATCTTGGGTCACATACCTTGGTTTGGATCATTTGTAGCTGCAGCGATTTCTGGCGTATAGCAAAGATTGTTTGTTCTCGGGCGGAGAGACTAGGCTGCAGCGAGGATGTAGGTCTTGGCGGAAGTTGCCGGCGACGAAACTCCGGCTGCACTTGGTGACGGAGGAGCATCAAGAGGTGGGAGGAAGATCTTCTCCATTGAGGATTCCAGGAGGGCAGTCCCCACGTGGTGATGGCGGGTGCGTCACGGGCTGACCCCAACATCAAGAATCAAGGAGCGAGACCGATAGGGATGGGAGAGGGTTGAGGAGTTGGGGGCATCGGGCAGGGCCGTGTGGCGGCGGCGGTGGCGGCGGCACCGTCCGTCGGGCAGAGGGGTCAACGAGGTTACGAGGAAATGAGGAACGGGGTCTCAAAGGTCTCACCGTCTCGGCGTCTCGGGGATTCGGGGCCTGGGCGGACTCTGCCGACTCTGCGGGTTTTTAGCGGGCCACGCGGTCTGGTCGCTTCATCCCGCTGCGTCACGACGCGGTCGACGGCGGAGCGCCAAGGCGTAGCGAGTTTTTATGGGCGGTTCAGCGGCGCGAAGGGATAACCCGCACCACTTGTAACCTCAAGATTCGTTTTTCAAGATTTGAAAGCTTAGTTTGCAAACCAGAAATTTCCATATTCAAATTTTCAAGTTGATTCCCATATTTTTTTCAACAAGGCAGATTGTTCTTTATTCATAGTTTTAGGTAAACAATTGATTTTGCTCATATTGTGATTGCATAAAGCTCTTAGTAGCTCTTTCAATTTCTAGCATCTTTTCCTCACTAGGCAAGCCAGATCTACCATAAGAATTACCACTATTAGAAGGATATGGCATATAGTTGTTGTTACCAAAATTATTCCCATAATCGTTGTTGAAATTATTATTTTCAATGAAGTTCACACCAACATGCTCTTCTTGAGCAACCAATGAAGCTAAAGGAACATTATTAGGATCAAATATTAGGATCTACCATTAATGTTGGCATAGACATGATAACATCGTATCTTATCACTCAAGGATGAGGTTTCTTCAATAGAATTTACCTTCTTACCTTGTGAAGTCCTTTCAAGGTGCCATTCAGAGTAGTTGATCATCATATCATCAAGAAGCTTTGTCAAGGCACCCAAAGTGATGGACATAAAAGTACCTCCGTAGCTGAATCCAATAGGGTTCCTTGAAGAAAAATTCAATCCTGCATAAAAGGTTTGGATGATCATCCAAGTAGTCAGTCCATGGGTAGCAATTCTTTACCAAAGATTTCATTCTTTCCCCATGCTTGGGCAACATGTTCATTATCCAATTGCTTAAAATTTATTATGCTACTTCTCAAAGATATAATTTTAGCAAGAGGATAATATCTGTACCAATGAAAAAGCATCTTTACATTTAGTCCATGAATCAATACTATCCTTAGGCAAAGATAGCAAACTAATCTTTAGCTCTTCCTCTCTAAGGAGAAAGGAAACAATTTCAGCTTTATAATATCCCCATCTACATCCTTATACTTTTGCATTTCACAAAGTTCAACAAAATTATTAAGATGGGTGCTTGCGCACAGCTTGATGTGGCGTAGCAGCTTCCTTGTGACGGTAAAGCACTAGTCCGTTGGGAACCCCAAGAGGAAGTGCATGATGTGTACAAACAACAAGTTTTCCCTCGCTTAGGAAACCAAGGTTTATTCAACCAGCAGGAGCCAAGAAGCACGTTGAAGGTTGATGGTGGCGAGATGTAGTGCGGCGCAACACTGTGGATTCCGGGCGCCAACGTGGAACCTGCACAACACAACCAAAGTATTTTGCTCCCAACGAATGTTGAGGCTGTCAATCTCACCGGCTTGCTGTTACAAAGGATTAGATGTATAGTGTGTATGATGATTGTTTGCAGAGAATAAAGAAAAACAAGTATTGCAAAAGAGATTGTATTCGACAAAAGAATGGACCGGGGTCCAGTTCACTAGAGGTGTCTCTCCCCATAAGATAAATAGCATGTTGGGTGAACGAATTACACGGCAATCTGGACAAAGAGAGAGGGCATGATAATGCACATACATGATATGATGAATATTGTGAGATTTCAATCGGGCATTACGACAAAGTGCATAGACCGCTATCCAAAGATGCATCTATGCCTAAAAAGTCCACTTCTCGTGTTATCATCCGAACCCCTTCCGGTATTAAGTTGCAAGCAAATGTATTCAATTGCATTAAGTATGGTGCGTAATGTAATCAATACACCATATCCTCTGACATAGCATCAATGTTTTATCCCTAGTGGCAACAAAGCACATCCACAACCTTAGAACTTTCTGTCACTGTCCCAGAGATTTAATGGAGGCATGAACCCACTATCGAGACATAAATACTCCCTCTTGGAGTTACTAGCAAAAACTTGGCCGTAGCCTCTACTAACAACGGGAGAGCATGGCAAGATCATAAACAACACACAGGTAATAGATTGATAAATCAACATAACATAGTATTCTCTATCCATCGGATCCCAACAAACACAACATACAGTATTGCGTATAGATGATCTTGACTCAGGTGTTAGGCAGCTCACAAGATCCGACAATGAAGCACACAGGAGAAGACAGTCCATCTAGCGATCATGCAGGGACCGCAGTCCAGTGGGTGAACTACAAGCCCACTCCATCAATCCGGAGGCTACACTGACATGTGTAGAGTCCTCCGGGAGATGATTCCCCTCTCGGCAAAGGTGCTCGGAGGCGATCTCCTGAATCCCCGAGATGGGATTGGCGGCGGTGGTGCGTCTCCAAGTAAGGTTTTTCCCGTCATCGTGGCGCTCGTTTCGTGACCGGGGTTTCTGCCGACTGGAAGGCTTTAAGTAGGCGGAAGGGAAGAACGGAGGGGCCACACGAGGGCCCCACACAACCAGGCTAGGCACGGCCAAGGGCTGTGCCGCTACGCTCTCCGTGGTGTGGTTGCACCTCATGGCCTCACTTCCTTTCCCCTCGGTCTTCTCGGAAGCCAGGTGTGGCAAAATAGGACCCCTGGCTTTGATTTCGCTCCAATTCCCCGAATATTTCTTGCCGAGGATTTCTGAAACCAAAAACAGCATAAAAATGTATTAGGATATCGGTTCTTCGGCATCTCGTTAATAGGTTAGTGCCTAAAATGCAGCAATAATGACATATAATGTGTATAAAACATGTGAGTATCATCATAAAAGTAGCATGGAACACTAAAGAAATTATAGATACGCGTGAGACGTATCAAGCATCCCTGCTTAGTTTCTACTCGTCTTGGTAGGTAAACGCAACAAAGATAATTTCTTTAGTGACAATGCTACCAACATAATCTTGATCTACACTATTGTAAGCACATGTCATAATGAATGCAGCGTATTTGAAACAATGGTAAATGACATGAGTAAACAATTGAATCATAAAGCAAAGACTTTTCATGAATAGTAATTTAAAGACAAGCATCAATAAGTCTTGCATAAGAGTTAACTCATAAAGAAATAATTCAAAGTAAAGGGTATTCCAAGAAGCAACACAAAGGAAGATAAAGCTTCGATGCATGCTTTCAACTTGTAACATGTATATCTCATGGATATTGTCGATGTAAAGTAATATAATAAATGCAATATGCAAGTATGTAGGAATCAATGCACAGTCTCACATAAGTGTTTGCTTCTTGAGGTGGAGAGAAATAGGTGAACCGACTCAACAATAAAAGTAAAAGAAAGGCCCTTCGCAGAGAGGAAGCATTGATTAAGCATATTTGTGCTATAGAGCTTTGGTTTTTGAAAACAAGAAACAATTTCAGCCAATCTAAACGGTAGTAATAAAGCATATGAGTTATGTAAATTATATCTTACAAGTTGCAAGCCTCATGCATAGTATACTAATAGTGCCCGCACCTTGTCCTAATTAGCTTGGATTACCGGGATTATCATTGCAATACACATGTTTTAACCAAGTGTCAACAAAGGGGTACCTCTATGCCGCCTCGTACAAAGGTCTAAGGAGAAAGCCTCGCATTGGATTTCTCGCTTTTGGTTATTCTCAACTTAGACATCCAGCATACCGGGACAACATAGACAATGTATAATGGAATCATCTTTTATGCATAAGCATGTAACAACAATTAATGTTCTCATATGAGATTGAGGATATATGTCCAAAATTGAAACTTCCACCATGATTCATGGCTTTAGGCTTAGCGGCCCAATGTTCTTCTCTAACAATATGCATGCTCTAACCATTAAATGAGTGGTAAATCGCCCTTACTTCAGACAAGACGAACATGCATAGCAACTCACATGATATTCAACAAAGAAATAGTTGATGGCATCCCCAGTGAACATGGTTATCGCACAACAAGCCAACTTAATAAGAGATAAAGTGCATAAGTACATATTCAATACTCACACAATAGTTTTTAAGCTATTTGTCCCATGAGCTATATATTGTAAAGGTGGTGAAGAATGGAAATTTTAAAGGTAGCACTCAAGCAATTTACTTTGGAATTGGCGGAGAAATACCATGTGGTAGGTAGGTATGGTGGACAACAAATGGCATAGTGGGTTGGCTCAAGGATTTTGGATGCATGAGAAGTATTCCCTCTCGATACAAGGTTTAGGCTAGCAAGGTTATTTGAAACAAACACAAGGATGAAGCGGTGCAGCAAAAACTCACATAAAAGACATATTGTAAACATTATAAGACTCTATACCGTCTTCCCTTGTTGTTCACAAACTCAATACTAGAAATTATCTAGACCTTAGAGAAACCAAAACATGCAAATCAGATTTTAGCATGCCTCTATGTATTTCTTCATTAATAAGTGCAAAGTATATGATGCAAAAGCTTAAACATGAGCACAACAATTGCCAAGTATCACATTATTCAAGATATTATACCAATTACCACATATATCATTTTCCGATCTCCAACCATATAACAATTTTAACGAAGAAGATTCTTTCGCCATGAATACTATGAGTAAAGCCTAAGGACATATTTGTCCATATGCAATAGCGGAGCGTGTCTCTTCTCCCACACAATGAATGCTAGGATCCAACTTTATTCAAACAAAACAAAAACAAAAACAACAGACGCCTCTGCAAGCAAAAAGTACATAAGATGTGACGGAATAAAAATATAGTTTCACTAAGGAGGAACCTCGATAATATTGTTGATGAAGAAGGGGATGCCTTGGGCATCCCCAAGCTTAGACGCGGGACTTGATCCTTTCTTGATATATGCAGGGGTGAAATCCACCAGGGCATCCCCAAGCTTAGAGCTTTCACTCTCCTTGATCATAGTGTATATCATCCTCCTCTCTTGATCCTTGAAAACTTCCTCCACACCAAACTTGGAACAACAAACTCATTAGAGGATTAGTGCATAATCAAAATTCATATATTCAGAGGTGACACAATCACTTCTTTTTTATACTTCTGGACATTGCACAAAGCTACTGAAAGTCAATGGAACAAAGAAATCCATCTAACATAGCAAAACAGCAATGCAAAAATAAAAGGCAGAATCTGTCAAAACAGAACAGTTCAGTAAAGACGAATTTTAACAGGCAGCAGAGACTTTGCTCAGATGAGAAAACTTAAAACTAATGAAAGTTGCTTACATATCTGAGGATCACTCACGTAAATTGGCATAATTTTCTGAGTTACCTACAGAGAATTTTTACCCAGATTCGTGACAGCAAAGAAAACTGTTTCTGCGCAGTAATCCAAATCTAGTATCTTACTTCTATTAGAGACTTTACTTGGCAATAAACAATGCAATAAAACTAAGATAAGGAGAGGTTGCTAGCAGTATTGTAAAACAACTTCCAAGACTCCAAAATATAAAAAACAAAAATACTGTAGTAAAAACATGGGTTGTCTCCTATAAGCGCTTTTCTTTAACGCCTCTTCAGCTAAGGCGCAGAAAAGTGTGTATCAAGTATTATCGAAAGATGGAGCATCTACAGCGGGGTGTGGAGTTTTCAACCATGCATAGTATTTTGGATACATAGGTTTCAGCGGCCTTTTCATTAGTCTTGGGCTTGCTACTCTCATCAAACAAATTTTCAGGAACAAGCCAAGCATAATTATCATCTAGAGCTTCATGCATCGCTAGAGCTTACATGGTATTGGTGCTTTAATCTTCCCCACCATCATTAACATTATTAGTGTACTTAATTCTATCCATATCCATTTTTTCAAGTGTTCTTTTAAAATCGGTGATCATACCAAGCCTATCATGCTTACTAAAACTTTTCTAGCTTCTTTTTTGGCTACATCCTCAAACTCTCGCACTAGGACTTTTAAAACAAAATCTCTCTTCTCTCCCCTCTCCATATCAGAAAGTGTAAGAAACATGTGTTGTATCATGGGGTTGAGACTAATAAATCAAGCTTCCATCATGCGTACTCAAAACAAACAAGCATCTTCATAGGTAGGGACAGCTTTTGCAAGGGTATATCTAAGATCTTCATGCATACTAACATGGGTGAAAAATTCTTCTATATTATCTCTCTCCCAATTATAGACCCTTGTCCTACCGGTATATCTTTTTTCAAGTAAAATTAAAAGGAAACATGATGAAATAAGCAAAGGGCAGATGCAAGTAACTAATTTTTTTGTGTTTTTGATATAGCAAAAACAAGATAGTAAATAAAGTAAAACTAGCAACTAATTTTTTGTAAGTTTCTGTTTTAGTGCAGCAAACAAAGTAGTAACAAAAATAAAGCAAGACAAAAAACAAAGTAAGGAGATTGCGATGTGGAGATTCCCCTTGCAGCTGTTAGGTCTTGATCTCCACCGGCAACGGCGCCGAGTAAAAGAGCTGCTTTGCGACGCTGATGTGGCGTAGTAGCTTCCTTGTGACGTAAAGCACTCGTCCGTTGGGAACCCCAAGAGGAAGGTATGATGTGTACAAAGAAGCAAGTTTTCCTCAGCTTAGAAACCAAGGTTTATCGGAACCAAAGAGGAGCCAAGAAGCACGTTGAAGGTTGATGGCTAGCGCGAGATGTAGTGCCGGCTGCAACACCAGTGGATTCCGGCTACAACGTGAACCTCGCACAACACAACCAAAGTACTTTGCCCCAACGAAATGCAAAGTGAGGTTGTCAATCTCACCGGCTTGTCTGTTAAGGCAAAGGATTAGATGTATGCAGTGTGGATGATGATTGTTTGCAGAGAACAAGTAAAACAAGTATTGGCAAAAGAGATTGTATTCGATGTAAAAAAAGAATGGACCGGGGTCCACAAGCCTTTACTAGAGGTGTCTCTCCCATAAGATAAATAGCATGTTGGGTGAACGAATTACGCTGGGCAATTGACAAATAGAGAGGGCATGACAATGCACATACATGACATGATGAATATTGTGAGATTCAATTGGGCATTTACGACAAAGTACATAGACCGCTATCCAAAGCATGCATCTATGCCTTGAAAAGTCCACTTTCAGGTTATCATCCGAACCCCTTCCGGTATTACAGTTGCAAAGCAATTGCACAATTGCATTAAGTATGGTGTGTAATGTAATCAATAACTACATCCCCTGGACATAGCATCAATGTTTTATCCCTAGTGGCAACAGCACATCCACAACCTTAGAACTTTCTCACACCGGTCCCCAGTATTTAATGGAGGTACAGATGAACCCACGTTATCGAGCATAAAATACTCCCTCTTGGAGTTACTAGCAAAAATCCTTCGCCGCAGCCTCTACTAACAACGGAGAGCATGCAAGATCATAAACAACACATAGGTAATAGATTGATAATCAACATAACATAGTATTCTCTATCCATCTAGATCCTCAACAAACACAACATCATAAGCATATTTGTTACAGATAGATGATCTTGATCATGTTAGGCAGCTCACAAGATCCGACAATGAAGCAGCATGAGGAGAAGACAACCATCTAGCTACTGCTATGGACCCATAGTCCAGGGGTGAACTACTTCACTCATCAATCCGGAGCGACCATGGCGGTGTAGAGTCCTCCAGAGGAGATGATTCCCCTCTCCGGCCGGGGGTGCCGGAAGAGCGATCTCCTGAATCCCCGAGATGGGATTGGCAAGGCAAGGCGGCGTCTCAGTAAGGTTTTCTCCGTATCGTGGCTCTCGATGCACGTGGGTTTCGCATGACGAAGGCTTTAAGTAGGCGGAAGGGCAGGTGTCAGGGGCCACACGAGGGCTCCCACACAATAGGCCGCGCGGCGGCCAAGGGCCAGGTCACGGCGCCCTGTGTGGGTGTGGCCAATTCCTCGTGGCCCCACTTCCTTTCCCCTCGGTCTTCTGGGAAGCTTCGTGCAAAATAGGGACCCTGGGTTTTGATTTCGTCCAATTCCGAGAATATTTCCTTACTAGGATTTCGGTTGAAACCAAAAACAATGCAGTAAAAACAACAAAACCGGCTCTTTCGGCATCCTCGTTAATAGGTTAGTGCCGGAAAATGCATAATAATGACATATAATGTGTATAAAACATGTGAAAGTACTTCATCATAAAAGCTAGCATGGAACATATAAGAAATTATAGATACGCTTTTGAGACGTCATCAATGGGCAGCAGCATCATCGGTACTAACACCCCGGAAAATTGCTCTCTCATAACAAGATTTAGCAAAAGCAAAGGTTCAATTTCATAAAAATTCTCGTTGTAGTAGTAGGTGGAGCAATAGGAGTGCATATAAAATCATTATTATTGGTGCTAGTGAAATCACACAACTTAGTGTTCTCAGGAGTATTCATTTTAACAGCAATAAAAATAAGTAAAGCAAACTAAATTAAGTAAAGTAAAACAAGTAACTTTAATTTTTTTGTGTTTTTGATATAAAGAAAGCAAAACAAGACGAGAAAATAAAATAACAAGAGTAAAGCAAGATAATAAACAAAAGTAAAGAAATTGGATGTGAGAGACCTCCCCTTGCCGACGTGTTCTTGATCTCCTGCCGGCAACGGCGCCAGAAAAGAGTTGCTTGTGACCGGTAAAGCACACGTCTGGGTTGGGGAACCCCAAGAGGAAGGTGTGATGCGTACAAAGCAACAAGTTTTCCCTCGATAAGAAACCAAGTTGTTATCGAACCAAAGAGGGAGATGAAGGCCACGTGAAGGTTGTCGGTGGAGGGAGTGTAGTGCGAGCGCAACACCAGGGATTCCGGCGCCAACGTGGAACCTGCACAACACAATCAAAATACTTTGCCCCAACTTAACAAAGGAGGTAGTCAATCTCCATCGGCTTGTCTGTAAACAAATGATTAAACGTATGGTGTGGAGAATGATGTTTGTTTGCAAAAGGAAACAGCAGAGAACAATGATTGGCGGTAGATTGTATTTCAGGATGTAAAAGTAATGGACCGGGGTCCAAGTAGTTCACTAGTGGTGTTCTCCAATAAGATAAGTAGCATGTTGGGTGAACAAATTACGGTTGGGCAATTGATAAATAGAGAGGGCATAACAATGCACATACATATCACTTGATGACTAATATGAGATTTACTTAGGGCATCACGGACAAGAGAAACATAGACCGGTATCCGGCATGGCCATCTATGCCTAAAAAGTCCACCTTCGGGTTAGCATCCACGCACCCCTTCCAAATATTAAGTTGCAAAACAACAAGACAATTGGATTAAGTACTTTGTGCGTAATGTAAACAATACAAATATCCTTAGACAAAAAGCATTGATGTTTTATCCCTAGTGGCACAGCGAGACATCCACAACCTTTAGAACTTTCTGTCACTTTGTCCTGCATTCAATGGAGGCATGGAACCCACTATCGAGCATAAATACCCCCTCTTGGAGTTACAAGTATCAATCTTGGCCCCGAGCCTCTACTAGCAAATCTTAGAGAGCATGCAAAGACTCATAAACAACACATATATGATAGATCAATAATCAACTTGACATAGTATTCCATATTCATCGGATCCCAACAAACACAACATGTAGCATTACAAATAGATGATCTTGATCATGATAGGCAGCTCACAAGATCTAAACATGATAGCAAAAGAGGCGAAGACAACCATCTAGCTACTCAAGCTATGGACCCATAGTCCAAGGATGAACTACTCACGCATCGGGTCCGGGAGGTGGGCATGGTGATGTAGAGCCCTCCGTGATGATTCCCCTCTCCGGCAGGTGCCTGGAGGCGTATCTCCTTTTGAATCCCCCGAGATGGGATTGGGCGGTGGCGACGGCGTGCACGCATGTTTTCTCGTATCGTGGCTCTCGGTACTAGGGTTTTCCTGCGACGCGAGAGATTAAATAGGCTGAAGGGGCAGAGTCGGGGGACGCTCGGGAGGGGCCCACCCCATAGGGAGGCGCGACCAGGGTGGTGGGGCCGCGCCCCCCGAGTGTGGCCGCTCTCGCCGCCCCTCTTCGTCCTGTTCTTCGTACTCTCGGAAGGCCTCCGTGGAAAATAAAACCGTGGGCTTTTGTTTCGTCCAATTCCGAGAATATTTCTGTGTAGGACTTCTGAAGACCAAAAACAGCAGAAAACGAGGGAAGTGGCGCTTCGGGGCATCTTGTTAATAGGTTAGTGCCGGAAAATGCATCAAAATGATATAAAGTGTATATAAAACATGTGAGTATTGTCATAAAACTAGCATGGAACATAAGAAATTATAGATACGTTTGGGAGACGCGTATCAAGCATCCCCTAAGCTTTAGTTCCTACTGCGCCCTCGAGTAGGTAAACGATAACAAGGATAATTTCCTGAAGTGACATGCTACTATCATATATCTTGATCAATACTATTGTAAAGCATATGAGATGAATGAAGTGATTCAAAGCACAATGGTAAAGATAATGACTAAACAACTGAATCATATAGCAAAGACTTTTCATGAATAGGGGTACTTTCAAGACAAACATCAATAAGTCTTGCATAAGAGTTAACTCATAAAGCTATAAATTCTTAATGGAAGGTTTTGAAGCAACACATTAAGGAAGATATAAGTTTCAGCAGTTGCTTTCAACTTCAACATGTATATCTCATGGATAATTGTCAACATAAAGTAATATGATGAGTGCAAATAAGGCAAGTATGTAGGAATCAATGCACACGAGTTGACACAAGTGTTTGCTTCTAAGATGGAAAGAAGTAGGTAACCTTTGACTCAACATAAAAGTAAAAAAGAAAGGCCCTTCGCGAGTAGGGAAGCAGGGATTACTCATGTGCTAGAGCTTTTAACATGGAAACAATTTTCTCTAGCTGGTAGTAATAATTCATATGTGTTATGCATAAAACATCCTATAAGTTGCAAGCTCCCTCATGCATCGAATACCAATAGTGCTCGCATCCTTGTCCTGTAAATTAGCTCGGATTTCCATGGATTATCATTGCATTACAGATATGTTTCAATCAAGTGTCACAAAGTGGTACCTTCTTATGCCACCTCGTACAACCGCAAGGTCCAAGGAGATAAATCTGCATTTTGATTTCTCGATTTTGATAGATCTCAACTTGAGGACATCCATACCTAGGACAAGACATAGAAAATGTATAATGGACACCTCTTTAATGCTTAAGCATTCAACAACGGAATAATATTCTCATAAGAGATTGAGGATTAATGTCCAAGCTAAAACTTCCACCATGATACATGGCTTTGGTTAGCGGCTTCCAAAGTCCTTCTCTAACAAATATGCATACTCAAACCATTCAACTCATGGAAAATCACCCTTACTTCGCAGACAAGACGAACATGCATAGAAACTCACATGATATTCAACAAAAGTGTAACAATGTAATGATGGCGTCCCCGTAAACATGGTTACCGCTCAACAAGCAACTTATAAGAAATAAAATACATAAGCGACATATTCTTTACCACAATAGTTTTTAAGCTACTTTCCCATGAGCTATATATTGCAAAGACAAGGAATGAAATTTTAAAGGTAGCACGCAAGCAATTTACTTGGAATGGCAGAGAAATACCACATAGTAGGTAGTTATGGTGGACACAAATGGCATAAGTTTTGGCTCAAGGTTTTGGATGCACGAGAAGCATTCCTCTCAGTACAAGGCTTTGGATAGCAAGGTTGTTTGAAGCAAACACAAGTATGAACTGGTACAGCAAAACTTACATAAGAACATATTGCAAGCATTATAAGACTCTACACTGCCTTCCTTGTTGTTCAAACACCTTTACTTAAAATATCTAGACTTAAGAGAGACCGATCAGGCAAACCAAATTTCAACAAGCTCTACAATAATTCTCCACTAATAGGTTCAACTACATGATGCAAGAGCTTAAACATGATCTATTCGAGAGTTCAAAACAATTGCCAAGTATCAAATTATTCAAGATGATATACCAATTACCACATGAAGCATTTTCTCGCTTCCAACCAAATAGCAATAAACGAAGCGGTTTTTAACCTTCGCCACTTCAGACATTAAAATTAAAGCTAAGAACACCAGTGTTCAATATGAAAAAGTGGAGCGTGTCTTTCTCCCACACAAGGAATGCTAGGGATCCGACTTTATTCAAACACAAAAAAAAACACGTATCGAGACGCTCCAAGTAAAGCACATAAGATGTGACGGAATAAAAATATAGTTTCACTAGAGGTGACCCCGATAAGTTGTTGATGAAGAAGGGGATGGCATCCCCAAGCTTAGATGGTTGAGTCTTCAGCTGAAATATGCAGGGATGAACCACGGGGGCATCCCCCAAGCTTAGACTTTTCACTCTTCTTGGATCATATTATATCATCCTCCTTCTCTTGATCCTTGAAAACTTCCCTCCACACCAAACTCAAAACAATCTCATTAGAGGGTTAGTGCATAATCAAAAAATTCACATGTTCAGAGAGGACACAATCATTCCCAACACTTCTGGACATTACACCAAGGCTACATGAAAGTTAATGGAGCAAAGAAATCCACTCAACACAAAGTAAAAGAGGCAATGTGAAATAAAAGGCAGAATCTGTCAAAACAAGTAACAAGTCCGTAAAGACGAATTTTTACGAGTGAACTCATAACATGCTCAGATGAAGAACCTCAAATTGAATGAAAGTTGCGTGCACATAGTCTGAGGATTACTCTTGAATTTTAGCATATTTTTCTGATGTTTCTCTACATGAGAGATCTACTCAGAATTCATGACAGCTAGAAATATGTTTCCTGTGTAGAAATCCAAATCTAGTATCAACCTTATTATCAAAGACTTTATACACTTGGCAGAACAATGCAATAAAATCAACAGGGGACAAGGTTATTGTTAACCGTAATGTGAACATTATCAATTCTCCCCAAGGTTTCTTTGCATAGAATTATCAAGCAAGATTAACATCCAAATAACAATATTTCAATGGTGGCAAGTCAAGCATATCATAGAGTTTTCTTAGGCATAACAGTAAATACTTGCACCAAGATCAAGAGCATAAAGCATTACAATCAAAATCATTGGACCTTCATTTTTAATTATGGGCTCCCAACCATCTTCCAACTTCCTAGGAATAGAAGTTTTCAAGTTTTAATTTCTCTTTCTCTAGCTTTTATGAGAGCATGTTGTAATATGTTTTGTAAAGGCCAAGTTTATAAGCACTAGCATTAGGACTTCTAGCAAGTTTTTTGCAAGAACTTAACAACTTCAGAGATATGCCAATTATCAAAAATCAAAACTTCATTATGATCTAAAGCAATGGGATCATTGTCCCTAATATTCCGAAATAATTTCCAGCACTCTTATCACAAACAATTTCCAGCAGTTTCAGGTAATTTTTTTGCACGTGCTTTTGTATTAAGAAGTAGAAACATTGCCAACACCAATTATTTTACCATTTATAGTAGGAGGTTTAGCAACATGTGAAGCATCAATATTACTAGTGGTGGTAATAGTCCAAACTTTAGCTACATTATTCTCTTCAAAGAAGTTTTTCTTCTCTTTCCCACCTAGCATGCAATTCAGCCATCATTCTAATATTGTCATTAATTCGAACTTGTATAGCGTTTACTGTAGTAAGAATTTTGTTATCATTATCCTCAAGTTTAGCAGCCATTTTATTAATTAAAGAAGCTTGTGACTCGGACATGTATGAGATTCGGTTTTCAGCATTTGAAAGCTTAGTTTGCAAGCACGCTATGGACCCAAGATCTAAACATGATAGCACAAGAGGAGAAGACAACCATCTAGCTACTTCTATGGACCCATAGTCCAAGGATGAACTACTTCACGCATCAGTCCGGAGGCGGGCATGGTGATGTAAGGAGCCCTCACATTGATGATTCCCCTCTCCCAGGCGTGTGGTGCCGAGAGCGATCTCTTGAATCCCGCGAGATGGGATTGGCGGCGACGGCATCCAGCCGGTATGTTTTCTCGTATCGTGGCTCTCGGTACTAGGGTTTCGACGGAGAGATTAAATAGGCGAAGGGGCAGAGTCGGGGACGCTCGAGGGGCCACCCCATGGGGAGGCGGCGTGGCCGGGGGTTGGGGCCGCGCCCCCTAGGGGTGTGTGGCCGCCTCGTCGCCCCTCTTCGTCCGCATTTTCCGGACTTGGAAGGCTCCGTGGAAAATAAGACCGTGAGCTTTTTGTTTCAAATCAATTAAAGAGAATATTTCCTGTGTAGGAGTTTACGAAACCAAAAACAGCAAGAAATGTAGGAACCGACGACTTCGGCATCTTGTTAATAGAGTTAGTGCCGGAAAATGCATCAAAATGATATAAAGTGTATATAAAACATGTGAGTATTGTCATAAAACTAGCATGGAACATAAAATTATAGATACGCTTTGAGGACGTATCACGGGTCCACACAGTAAGATGTGTTGCACATCTCACCTTCTCCTCGTCGGTGCATCCAATAGTTTTGAGTTTTCTTTCCGTGTCCATTAACCAAATCCTCAACATCCATTGGATTACTGTGCGTATGCAAAAGGATATAGGTTTGGTGTTCCGGAAGCCCGACAAAGTCCACTCCTTGGTTTTCGGGCTCTCTCCACCCCTATTCTTATGCGTAAGTTCTTGGTAAAAGTTACTTCTGCTGCTCCAGGAGGTGACACATTGTCTCTCCTCCATCATCTTCATATATTGCATGAAGTTCTGTTGCATCATTGGAGGTGGTGGTGGAAATCGTGGCTAAGTCCTACCGCTGCATCGGCTTCTTCCTTCTGCTTCGCCTTCGTGCTCTCCGAGGCGCTGGAGCTTCCTCGCTTTCTCTCCTCTCCGGTCGGTCCCGTCATCACCCCTAGCACTATTACACAAAGCGGTACTCCTAGTTACTCCATGCATAGCAAGTTTTCGAGCTCAACTTCTTGTGCATAGAACTAGTCACGCAATGGAAATCAAAGAAGAAAATCATAATCACACAAAACATATACCTTGTATATACATAAACAAGTAGCTTTTGCAATACCCATAAACGATGTGCAGGGAGTATGCCAACTCACTTATTCTATGTAAATTACAAACTTACTTAACTAATACACACTACAATACATATGGCACATTAGTATTACATTTTCGCTTCCGTTGGTGGTCCACTACACTAGCTTTGTTCTGTGTACATTCTAGGCACCTTACATCCGGTTGAAGCAGAGTAGTCCTCTCCGATGAGTGTATGTGGAACATATGGCCAACTTCCAAATCGGCTAATAGTCGTAGTCTGGAATTAGATCCCGAGTGAGAAATCTATAATCATGAAATAGTTATTCAATGATGCATATGCATCCCCTTTGGAATACCTCCTCCTCCACGAAACGAGACACATTTCCGGTGTATTCGGAAGTGTTCATATCGAAAGGTCATAGATAAGAAAAGAATATAATATTAGTATTAATGCATCATAACGAGTAAATAATAAAGAATTATCTGCACTAAAATATATGAATATATTATTCTCAAGTGAATAGACATCATATTTTTAGAGAATCCTTACTACTACTTCTATTTGACTCCTACAGGTTCTCCCATTAACTAGGTTCCAACCTAAGGTCAAAGTTTTGCTACGATAGCTCAACCGTGGTGACCCCCGCATATCACCGCATGTTGTAGTATGCCAGGTCAAAGTTGACATAACGTGTGTGAAGTACCATTCCGCAAATATTACATCCCTCGAGTGATATAACAAACATAGCTGGCCTTTATTTCACTCACTTAATATTACAAGACATATATGTACATCATCACTGGATCTCCTCCTGGGTCCATAGAGGATAACTCAATGGTTCTAGGTGAACCCTACCTAAGCTTACTTATACAATATAGGTCGTAACAAGCTAAGTACCATTATTACTCAAGCAACTAATTACTATAGAGTTCGAGGTGCTGCTCGACTACTGCACTACTAGTGTTGCCTAGGCGGTGTTTCCTTCTAGAACCTCCCCGGTAATGCATCGGGTAATCTAACTTCCTTCTACCTCCTCCGGATAGATCTCGGTTCTTCCATAGCAGATCCCATCTGCTCATTCGAGTCCGTCATTTGCCTCCTCCAAGTGGTTCGAGATAGTCTTAGCATGGGATTATAAGAGGGATGAGTACGAGCGATATCTCGGCAAGTTCATTATAGGAAAAGAGGTGTTTTGTGCACTAGCTATGGCACTAGACCAGAAATTCATAGGCCAATGTCACGGTTTTTGTAAGCATTTCTTCAAAAGGTTATTTTTATTCCGAAGAGCTATGTCCGTCAGCCTTCACCGGTGTCTAGAACTTCATGGGAGTTCCTTTCCGGCCGTGTTCGCGATAAAGCCCAAAACCCGGAACATGGAGTGACTGTGTCATGATTCGATACACTGCGAGAGGTGTGTTGCTTTCACTCCATAAGAGATCTTAACCTTGGTGCCAACTCGGATAGCTTCCCATCCACACTTCCGTGGTGTGAGGCCCGGTATAAGGTCCCTAGCCAATCATTGCATTTCTCTATGACCCCGCACACCCACCATTTGTTAGCCTGAGTTCCTGACCTTGGGTCCTTCTCTTGTTAGCATATCCATTGGATATCATCCGACCTCGAAACTAATATCCCCGCCGGTCGAAGCATACCCCATTGGGTATCATCCAGACCTCGTATACCTTCGCCTGGCCTTCCTGCAACCCATACGTAGAACGACATTACCGTGGGGACTTGGGGTTCCCTCACCCCCTCCAGTTGTCCCTCGGGATGCAATCGACTACGGTAAGCGCATTCGTTGATGTGCGAGAGGAAGAAATACAACTGACTACTCTGTCATTTCCACTCTAGATCTTATGGTTAAAATGGGTCTTACGCATGCACAAGAATCACTGGGCACGACATTTGTTGTTAATCCTAGATGGATGTTAATCCCATTGCAATGGAACCTCATTCATACTCATACCATGGTTCCATTGCCCACCACATAGTCATATTCATAGTTATGAAAATAGTATTTTTGCTTTTCATGCAAAAGTGATAAGTATAGTACTTTGCAAGTAATTTGATAAAAATACTCAAAGTGACATGAGCAAGCGATGAACTTGCACTCGATGACCGCAAGGTAGTGTTGTTGGATTGTTTGTACTAACTCCTGGTCCTCTATTTTTGAAAGATAGCATCATTGTCCGATAAGGGCAATGGTTGAAGATTCAAATATGCATGCTTTAGACTTTTAGGGTTGTTTCTCCTCCCCGTTGGTATTTATTTAATACTCGAGAGGTGGTGAATAAGCAAGATTTATAAATACTCCTTAAGATCTTTTAAAAATAATCTTTTGTTATTTTTATCAAGGAGTTTATTCAAATAAAATATGATTTCAGTTTTAGAATAAATTATGGCTTTTATTATTCTTCTTTTAATTAATTAAAGGCTGTGAATTTCTTTATCTAATTTTATTGGTAATAGTTCATCATACTCATTTTTTACATTTTGTAAATTTATGATGAAAGTATTTGTTTTTAATAGATCACAAAATTTTAAGTGGTCTACATATTTTTGGATTTATTTCCAAATTTGGAAATATTTCCATGATCGAATGACCATTTTGCCCCCTCGCCCCCACCGGTCAGACCGACCGCTGGTTTGGCTGGACCAACCCGCGTCTTGATCAAACGGCTCATGCTCTGCCTCTCTCTCTCTCACTCGTGCAGGCAAACTCCTGCAACCCTAATCCCCTTTGTCTCTCTCGCGACACCCGAGTCGCCTCCGCCAGGCCGGGGCCTCCTCCGGCCATCTCCGGCGTGGCCTCAGCGGGCGCCAGTCGTAACACCTCGCCCGGTGACGCCACACCCTTCTCGTCCGCTTCGATCCGGGAAAGGATGGCCTCCTCCGCTCGCCCCCAACCCCTACCTGCAACTAGGGTTTGTGGTGCTCGTGGCGATTCACTTCAAGCCGACGTTCCTGGGTGCCGTGGTGGTGCTCTGCGGCTCACGGAGCCGTGTGTTGGGCTCATAGCTCGTGCGTGGCTACGGCTTGGTCGCTGCTTGGCGCCGCCGTGGCCAGTTGCCGCCGTGTTGTCAGGTGCGTATGCAAAGCACTATCGCATTCGGTGTACACGCCTCCCGCGTCCCCTCTATTCTCTTTCTTCATCTCCTGTATTTCTGGAGTTACTAGCCGAATTCCCTCTTTGGGATTCTCGCCATGCCATGCTACCGTTGTTGCTGTGGCCGGCCATGTTGTGCTTACGGCCGTTATGCTATTGGTTGAGCCGTGCAATGTTTGGCCCGCTTCTAGCCGTTGTTGCTCTACTCCTCCATTACTCGTCACTATGATCGTCCCTCTCGCCATCGTTGGCTATTGGCGCTTCTTCCATTAGCAAGTGTTAGGCATGTCTCTGTGTGTATTATTATTGGGCTCTAGCCAATCCTAGACTTTACTTGGCTTGTCTGCCGCTTCATATGCATCAATTCCTTGATGATATGCTTCGGATACAATTATAAATTGATATTGTGATGATTGGTGAAGTAATGGTTGGCTATTCATATCAAGCCTAACATCTCTCGATGAGTCATGGTGCTATGGCTCAGGTATGCAAAGCTCGGGATGATCATTTGATCATCAAATGCTTAGCAATTACTTTCATCGGCTTCTATATCTATGCATGTTTCTTGGTAATTCTATATTATCGCTTGGTTGTACAGATTCTCACCATGCAAAAGGTGGTTTCTCATGCTTGTAAAAGCATACCGGTGGATTCAAGTGATGTATCTCGATGCTTTTATAGTATCACTGTGCACTAGTTGTTGCTTAATTTAATTATCTCATAAGCTTTATCATGGTCATGTTAAGTATTTGGGATGAACTGCTATGTAGTGATGATTCTTTTGCTATAACTGCTTGAGCTAGAGGGATGCCGCTACCGTTGGGGATCCTAGCTCCATTTTGAACCCATTTGGGTGATGATAAGTATGTAAGGCTTGGTGGTTTGGATGATTTTGTGGTTGAGGTGGCCTTATGTGGGCCATAAATCGTCGGTTTGGGTAGCTCCTACTTCGCTGGCTTGTCGTGAATGGATATATGCTTATTGGGTGATCATATTTGATTGCCACTAGCTTTTTGGATGTTGAAAATACTTGCAGATATACATAGTCTGATTTTATCTCGATGGTTTTATAAAGGGCTAGTGCGCCTAGGTACTCTTGGTAAATCATCTAGGATGGTTTCCTTCCTAGTTCAATTTAGAAGATGCCATCGCTTTAATTGGTTGGCATAATCATGGTGATTTAGGTTGACTAAATCCCCCGGTCTTTGCCATTTTTATTTAAGCTCACTTGGTCTATGACCAAATGATGATCAAACAGGTTTAAGCCATCTTATGTGCTTTTGTGTTTGGCATGGCTTTATAAGGTAAGTTATGAACAAAACCATCCTGGTTTGTTCATGATGATTTGTATACTTCACTCCACTTCCTAGATTTTGCCGATGTAGAGGATTTCTTCGTGGCTGCTAGGCTTGTGCTTGTCCTTCTCCTCCTTACCTGGTAGTCTTTGGTGCTACTTCACCACATGCTTTGTTCAACAGCTTACTTGTTCTTTGTGGAAGAAGAGCTGGAACATCCGCTGCTCTTGTTGTTCTTGCTATCGGCGGCTTGTGTGTCGATGGTTCCTAGGGTTTGCTGCACTTTGTGGTTTCCATATCACTTGGCAATGGCTCTCTTGGTCGCATGTGCCAAGGTGATGTAGTGTGGTGACTAAATCCGGCATGATTGTGTGTTGTGCAACATGCACACTCGCCTTGTGAGCTACTTGTGTGTTCCATGTTGGAACTTATGGCTCGTGGATCAGCCGGCTGGAATGTTGGTATTATCCATACCGAGTAGTTTTTCCTTGATCTCCAAGTGGTTTTGCCACTTGGCAAACCTTTCTTTTGTATTTGTTTGTTGCGGTGTATTAAAGAGAATCAACATACCTGATGATCAAGATGATCAAGACAAAGTGAGTTTAGGCTTTAGATTATGTCAATCTCGCATTCTTGTAATTTCTCTTTTATTCTTGTAGTTAAATTCTGATTTTATTCATTGTAATATACTGGAATATTGTAAGTGACAATGTATATTGTGTGATGATCAATAAAGCTCAAGTTTTTCTATTGAGCTATTTGTAAATTATGTCTTTTCTTTTATTGTTTGAATTATATTTATATTATAATATTGTTTGAAATAATCATTAACTTAATTATTGAATATTGTTTAAGTTTCAAATTCAAATTCTCAATTCTCAGTGCTGGGGCCAAAATTTTCCTGCTTCAAACCCTAACTCAAAAGAGACTATGTCGAAGTTTTTCTATCTGACTCGAAACCCTAACCCTAATGGTGTTTAGAGAGAAACTTGTTCCCCTTTAGGTTTTTATGCAATTAAGCGCGAAATTTTCCCTAGTTTTGCGACATACAATGCACATCCCTTTTCTAATTCTACCCCCGCAAACGTCTGAAATCCCGGGATATTACATCCTTAGACCTAGATTGTGGATCGATAGGATGTTTGAACCCGGAGTGCATGCATGCACTGCGATGTGTAACATGGCTAAAGACGCTCGTGGGAAAATCTTAGTGCAATTCTGAGAGAGTGTCTAAAATGTGCCATGATACTTCAGTGTTCTAGGAAAGAACTACTATCATCGTGGAAAGGAACTACATGAAGTTCTCACAACCCTTGAATGTTGATATACATAGTTTTCACAATATAAACTTAACTTCTCTAATTTTTTTTTTGAAACCCATCATATGCCTACGACCCCTGATCCACGACTATACATAAAACACTCACATAGTTGAGCTTCTGCTTGAGTACACCCGTGTTCAATCTATCTGATCATCCCATTCTAGACCATAGAAGAGATGAGGGGATATCCGTCCAAACCCAATAGGACGATGACGAGGACCACCGCGAGGAGCAAGCCCGGACACAAGAAGCGAAGCAGGCAACAACACCGTTGTTAGAGTTAGAGAAACCGAGATGAAGAATAAGAGGGGACCAATCCCCAAACCATAGAACCTATTCAAATAGGTCTCCCCATACGGAGTAGCCTTCGACATGTTTCTTCTTCTCGCATCTTGGTTTGAATAGGAACTTACCTCGGAAAGTTCATTGTGCCATGGAGGTTCCGGAGATCTTTTGTCAAGGATCTTTTGAGATTTTATTTAAAGGATCTTTTAAGATGAAAGTCCACTCTGCGTCCGAAAGTCACACACTCCTTTGGACATGCTATTTCTCTATTGTCATGCTTAATGTAATATTTAGGAACGATAAACTCCGTTAGTGTTAAGTACCTGTTAGATACCAATCATTAAATTTTCTAGACGGCAGGCATGTTCATCTTAGCGGACCTATGGGTACTATGGGTCCGTTTGGTTCTATGCCAGCGCAAGCCCAACCAAAATATTGACCCGCCAATGACGTTTTGTTTCTGTTTGGTTGGGGTCCAATTATTTGGTGAGCCCAAGCCAGCCGAAGACATGCCAAAGTATCTTTTATGCCAATCCATGGAAGTGAGCGGAGGGCGACGAGAGATCCTTCACCAAAATTTTGGTGCAGGCGCGCATCAAGGCTCAATCAAAATAGACTCTATGTATCCCATCAACCCGTTAGTTTCGTGCGGGAACCTCCTCGCCCCTTCATCTCGAATAAATATATCGCTCAGATATATGTCGCATGTGCTCCATTTTGTATAGCTTTCCATTGATGCTGGTCTAAGCCTTAGCGTGGCATATTATCTGCCCTTTTTTGAGAACTTGTCATAGGAAAGCTCTCTATCACCAGGAGTAGGCCAAGTAAGGCGTAATCTAGTCCAGGTTATAACCACCAAGAGCAGTTATGAGTGACGAGTCAACGGTGATGGGGTGGTTACCCTTGTCTATCTACATGGTGGCTAGCGTTTGTGACTTGTAGTCCAATTAATGTCAAAGGCGGCGAGCATAATGGATCCATTTTGTGCATCATGTTGAGTAGCTAGCGAAGAAAATCAGAAAGAAAGGAAGAAAAGAAACACGCATTGCATTTAGAGAAAATTGAAATGTTGTGGGATGGAAACATTTGAGTTCCATTATCTTTGTGAGAGTTGACGATTTTGTTTTAGGATGTACTCCTATCGCATCAGTTCGACTAAGACTTAAAGTTATGTCCTTCAGTCGAATTACATCAACGATGTATCCATGCGAGTCTAGATAAAGGTGCATCAACAATAGCAAACCACGAATCTTTAAGTAGAAATAAAATTCTTGGTGAAGCATGTGACTAAGTTACCGATAAGCTATATCTCTAGCTAGCTGAAACTGAACAATCCCGTTTGTTTTATTTTAGGCACTTGTCGTAACCGTCAAAACCTTGTTTCTGGACCAATAAATTGAGGCAAAGAACTTGGCCAATGTTGAAAGCAAAATCAACCGGTCATGGGCCGTGTGTACATATAGAGTGATGTCGAGGTTGCATCCACGACCACCGTATACAGTGACAACTAGATTTAGATGTGCGCCTTTGGGCGCACGACCCCGATGGAGCTCATGTCAATATTTATCTCTTTTATAACTCGTGATAAAAATGGCTGCAACATTATAATACCTTTCTTAGGTTTTTAGTGGAAGCAATTAAGATAAAAAATTCAATGACTCTTGAATCTCATACTCTTAAATACTCGGATGCATTAACTTTGCATTCTTCGCGTGCTAAGATGCGGGCGGCAAGGAGAGCGAGGTTGAGGTCCAACTTCCGAGGCGCTAGTAGGAGTCGTGGGCACAAGGAGGTCGAGTTTTTGGTGCTTCTCGTGTCGATCCATTCATCAAGGGGAGGGCCGAGCTTGCCACACATCTCAGCGAACGGGCCCGAAATACTTTTGACACGACGACGGGCTGATCACCGGCGACGCCCCGCATGTACTCCTCCTTCCCTGACCATCTACTCGGGCTCTCCTGCATCTTCCTGGACCTGAGCTGCGTCATCACTAAAAGATGCTGCTGTAACCCCTTGTGGCCCAGAGGCGAAGGTGTTGCCGGGGTATATTGACATTGCTACCAGCGGTGCATGCAGTGGGTGCTGCCATATGGCACGATGATGCTTTGCTTCCGAGGCCTGGCACTGTGGGTCTTTACCAGCCAAAGTCATGGGCGCTCCAATGCTTGGTGGTGTCGATGCTACAAGGGAGGTGGTGGCAGCGCTGCCTCACCGGAGTCGACACTGCTCACCGGTGGCCGGCGATGTTATTTGCAAGGACCATTCGGCGGCGACCTCTTTAAAAAAATGATGTGATGCTAAGCAATAAGTATTATTTTGTTTTGCGTACAATTGTTACTTTCTCTATTTTAGTACAAAAAATGTGCTATGATGTCCTTAGCGCAGTTCTTCATCCCGATGTCTCCTACGGCCGAGGTTGGGTTTGCTACAATAGCACCTTTTCCTTCTTTGCCTCGTAGATCTTCTGGCGAGGTTACGAGTGAGGTTCCTTGGCGGCTGATCTCACTATTTTTATTTTCTTTCGTGGGTGAAACTTTTTTTGCTACAGCTTTGGAGAGAAAAATAGCGGTATTCACCCAATATTGTCCTAAAAATTGAAAAACTATTAACAAATGCATTTAAATTTATACAAATTGAGATATACTTTATCATTTATTAAGACGCAGAGCAGAGAGAGTACATTTTTTGGTTTCACCAATTCAGCTCACTCGACCGAGTGGTCCGACCACAAGCAAAAATATAGGAGCAGGGAGCCAGGGACACCTCACGAGCACAACGGACAGGTGGTCAGAAAGTAAGAGCTCACTTCACTTCCATCGCCAAGGTTGAGATTGGGCTGCTGCTCGCGCTCGCTCGTCGGAAGCCCCTAGCGGCTCAGATGGGTGCCTCTGTGGCTGCTCCGTCGTCCCACCGCTGCTGCCAGCTGATACCGCTGCGGATTGTCCCGCTGCTCGGCGACCAACTTGAGATGCGCCCGCGGGGCTTGGTTGACACGGGCGGGCTGATCCAGGCGGAGTTTCCCAAGGTGTTCCTATTCGGGATGGCAACTTTGGGATTCCAGGTCGAGGGCATGGCCACTGGAGGCGGCCGCGAGCCACTCCATCTAGGATCCCCTTCGTCCATTAACGGCTGGTACGCATCCACATCATTCACGAGGTCCATGAGCTTCGATTGAGCTAGATCCTACATATTATTTGTTACCAATCGACTCAAATAGCTGGGGTGTGGGTGCCCGCTGACAACCGTGTCTCAAAAAAGAAAGCTTACAAATTTACTGAAGCTAGCATCGTCTTCTTATTGTGTGCTGCCACGAACAGGAAATATCGCGGAAAAACGCGAATGACAAACATGACCACAGATGAGTACCAGCTCTACAAGGTAGGTACACGAGAATCGGATGCCAGCCACCTCTGTTTCTGAAATCGTGATGTGCAGTTAATTTCTGTAAACTATCTTGAGCGAAAAATGGATTATGTTGGCCCTAATATTTTGTGCTGCTTTTTTGTAATTATGTTACTACAAGGAAGAGGTTGATCTGCTGAAGATTATGTCGCCCTGGCAGGGGAGATCCGGAGCACCATGTTGGGCGACACCTGCAGGCGTCCGTGCCTTCATGGGCTGTAGCTTGTAGTGTTGCTTTGCTGGAAGCTTTTTTTTTGTCAGCCAGACGGAGGACATCAGAGGAGGAAGAAGAAGCACTCTCTGCTTGCGAATGGTGTTGGTGGCTTACTGTCTGGTACGCTGCTTTTTCCTTAACACTTCGCCAGCTGCTTTTTTACACTTGCAATAAGCCATTATACTGTAGGCAATTTCCTAATGCATCTTTATGTTTTGAGGGAAAAACTGAATTCCGGAAACAATGGTACATGATCCACTTGGTGTTTTTTCCAAGAGGCTTCATTGTTTTTGTTGGGCCGTTTGGTCAGTAACACCTAGTGTATCAATTGATAAGGGCAACCAGTTTACTGAAAAGAATGGAAAGGTAAGTTTCATATTCGATAAGCTTTATAATCTATTGATGTCTATCTCCAATGGGTCGTGGGCAGGCCCACAACTAAACAAAATAATTTTGAATAACTCGCCTGAATGTCTTATCTTTTACCTCCTACAATGTAATTTCATCAGATTGCAATATCTATCCACAGGACACATCTCCTTTGCATGGTAATAAATCAAAAGTACCTGTAACAGAAATAGGAGAACATTTATCTTCTCTAGCTCCTCCTCTTGCTCTTGATCCAACAGCAACAGCAACACATCGTGCTCGGCCAGCAACCTCTACCATGGAAAGGCACTGCAAGGAGTAGACATCGCGAGATGCCTCAGCACACATCGACGCGGGAACGCCAACACATTCACAAGAGGAGAGCACACAGTGACTGAGAGCAGCGTGAGGGATGTAGGAGAGGGCGCTCCACCTCGGTCATAAGGCGTCACCCTAGGGTTTGGCGGCAGAAGCGGCGTGCGGCTCTCGTCGATGCCATTCTTCTGTCTCCATACCACTTCCTCATCTGTGAAGCTTCCCCCGCCTGCTCCTTCATGTTGAGCTCTGCCTCCCCCATCACATGGCCCCACTTCAGCCCTCCGCCTCATTATGTACCGTAACATTGCTTAGAAATGAGAAGCACGATTCGAGAACCATCGTGCCATCATAAAAAAAAATCCTTTCATAACATAAACGGATAAAAAGCACATGGAAGCTCATGACTGGAAAAAGTATCCAACATAGTGATTTTTTTTAGGACCCCTGACCGTACATTGGTGCATACAAATTTCCGTAGGATATATTAGCTTCCAAGCTTTCCCCTTAGTTTTCTTCCCTGCAAGGGAGTGTAGGCCAACCAGTAACAATCGAAGTAAATGAGTATTAAATGGTGAACAATCACAATATCAGGGTTACAAACTAAAATTCCTTTCATGTAGTACGGCTTGCAAGAAGCACCACTTTCAAATAAAATCAAATGGAAGATAGCATGCTTTGAAATGTTTATTACCTAGATCAAGTCACCAAACCTTGAGCGTGGTCATCTACCTAGAGTTGTTCAATCTTCCGCATAGAGACAACCAAAAAGAGAAAGAAAATTATAACCTCTATAAAGAAATATTAGTACTATATGTGATGAGGTACGTTCCACTCAAACCTGAAGTGCCCATGTTAATGACACAAAACCAATTTGATATGCATAAGAAATTCTCTCTAATAAGTCCTGCCATTTAAATTTTGGTATGTATGAATGATCATAGGGAAATTCCTGATAATATTAGGCACACAAAGCAGTTCCCTAGAATTGTAGGAGAAGAATATAAACAAGTGATTTTCTGTGTTGGATTATCATACTGTTGAATAGTACAAAAAAGGAAATAAGCTTATATGAAGTTCACCAAATAACATCTCCAGTCGCATTAACTATTAATCCCAGACCAACCCGGCCTACTGCTGCTATCCCCTTGCATAGTACCATTCATCTCTTAGTGAAAGCTGAAAAAGCACACGCAAAACATTGTTGGTGTGTGAGTAAGACACCCAATAGAACATACGCATGGATTGGCATGAAATATAACAAGCAAGCACGAGCTTAATTAGAAAGATGGGAAATTTTGGCCAAAGATAAAATGCATCCATAGTGGTGGTCGCTACACTGGATGTTGAGTGGAGTAAAGGAAAATGACAAGAGCTGTTTGAAACCAAGACCGAGACAATGAAGAACAGAAACTGAGGGATGAAGTGTTGCAACAAAATTGGATTTTAAAATACCTTATTAATAAATTAGAATGAAACATAAAGAATCAAAACATGTATGAATGAGAATTCAAAGAGCCCAAATATGAAACCATGGAACAAACATTTACCTATGACTGAAGTGTAGAAAAACTACAAACATTACTCCTCCATGAAACTATCCAATACCACCAAGCACATCACACCGATATTATGCAATCTGCTACAAGCTTACAACCATTTAACTGCGCTAAGACCGGCCGCTTGATTCATCACATTAACAATTTTTTATAGTTTACAAGTCCTTAAAGGGTAGTGTTAAGATGCAGGTTGTTCAACCATAAATAAAAAAGAACAACCAACCGTAGCAGCAAAGAACTATGAACTATGCTATCAATTTCTTATATATAACCTTACCCATCATATGCTTTGTCCTAAAGGACCAAACACAGTTCGAGAGTGCATACCATGCAAATTCAAGCTTTGGTATGCCAAGATTTGGTAAACATATGTGCAATGCTACAATTCACCGATCTCGACTTTGAATAAAACATGAAGAGAAAATCAATACAATGTGGACCTTATAGTAATGGCCAGAGCCATTGACATGAACGAAAAAAACTGGCATAAAGAGTAAATAGAGTAGTCAGCCATTAAATATATTGCAGTAGAATAGACTAATAGAAAGAGTTAGTATATACGCCATATCAGCTTATAATCAGAGAAAGGAGAATTTAAATGGTAGGCGGAGCAGATGAAAAACAAACATCTTCTTTGCTAAATTAATCATTGTCTTTTTAGGGTATAAACATAATATTCTGGTATGCGAATATTTATTTATATGTAGAACAATTTGCAGCCACCACCGAGAGCTTCCAGCTCAACTGGCTTGTAGGTCGAACAATTAGAAAGCATCACAAAATCATCAAATAACCAATTTAGGTTCTTGATCCAAGCAGATTGGAAATGATGCACAAATAAGTTTTGGTAAACTGATTGCACCGTCTATCACGCTGTCGAGGCACGCAGGAAGAGAGAACAATGGTGCACGAGGAGGAGAGCACATAATAACCTTTACATCTACAGAAAGTAATTAACCTCTAACACGCAGGAACAGAATTAAAGAGAACTTTCCCTGGCTATGTAGCACTATCCCAACCTAGGAAGCTTTGCAAAGTGTTACTCAAAAATAATATTAACTGGGAAAAATCATTATACAGAGAGTATTAGTTGGTTCTTGGCAAAGGGGACAAAATCTTGTGCTTTAATTTACTGCAATCGCTGGTTTTCGTAGTTAAAAAGTAATGTGCTGGCCTACGCTAAGTAATAGCAAAAGGGACAAGGCCTTATTAGCTTTATCATCCTTCCAACTGACTTATATTCTGTGGGTGGTTCATCCAAAAATCTAAAACCTAAGGCTAAGCAATTTCTCCTCAAGCTTATTTGCAAGTCTTGTCCAAAGGATGACACTTCAAATAAATTGAATCATTCCAAACTGTTTGTGAATTGTAAAAATTCATCAATGTAGGCATTTCCTAATAGAACCACACCACACATTCAGGGAAAGTCTCAAATGGCACAGAATCTTCAGGAAGTAACACCCTCAAACTTGGAAAAAAAGAAAGAGGATGAATACATCGAAAAACTATAGTTGGAAAACTATCAGTTTGTGAGCGCTCAACTCATATAACGTTAACACCAAACTGGTTAGGAAGTCCTAATAAAGAACCTTCAAATGATTTTAGTATTAGTAAGTAATTATCCCTAGCAGAGATTAAGTGGGTAAAGCTGATATTCATGCCCTAAATTAAGCCTCAATTATGTATCATTTTAAAATTCATTATCATATGTATTGAACCCTCAAACTATCCTGAATCATACGAACAAAATCCTATTTTTTTACCTAAAATAAATCAACATGGAAACTTCCTAGACACGAACACCTTGCGAGAAAAACAGCAAAACCATATACTCTCAGTGCAGGGAAACAAGTTCAACATGTCAGAAGTGCGCAATTCAAAAATTTAATGGCAATAAGCAAGACAACATTCAAGAAACTTAAGCCATACCTATCAGTTATACCTTTCCTTTGTTTGTAGGCAAAACCTCATATCCTTTTCCTCCCTAGCAAGCATAGGAGCAATCCCAACATCATTCACATTAACTTGCGGAAAGGTGGAAATGAACATGTTTAGAAACAACCACGTCATTGAGACCAACATCTCGGTGTTTCTTCAGCCCTCCTTCCTATTCCACCAAGACAAGAGAGAGCCCAATCCCAAGGGAATAAGGAAAATATGATTAAATTAATCAAAGTTTAAAGCTGAACACTTCAATCCAGATTGCTCACAGTCCGGACGATAGATGAATCCGTCGAACGCAAGCCAACACAAACACACATGGAAGCAAAGTTAATGAGAAGAAATGGCAATTAAAGTCTTGAGCCGCGCCAGAAAGATCCATCTCCTTCTCCCCCATTGAGGCCCTATCTTGGTGTACAGATTTGCTTCCTTAGCTCCCCATCCTAAAAGAAATGCGAGGTGATAGAGAGAAAATTGGCTATTAATTTAGCATTACAAACTTATATTTCAAGAGTCATGGTATACTTCTCAAATATACGGACCTGCCCTAGTAACCCCAAATTTTGCATCAATTATAATGTTGCTCAGCTTGATCAGTTTTGTCTGCAAGGCAAAATAAAGTATGCTAAAAGCTTATATACTAAGAAGATTATTAAACTCTTCAGTATAAAGGAGCATGAAAGCAGTGGCAGAATATTTTCTAACATATTTATCAAAAAGAGAAGGCATCTGTTCCTAGATCAGGGGCTCTCACCTTTTGCCTCAACAAAGCTTCCGGTTAAGTTCCTAATCACATGAAACGATTTTAAATGATGTTTAGCTTAGTTTGATTCTTTTATCTCGGATCAATAAAAAGTCAAAAGATGAACCCTTTCCAATGAACAAGATGAAAGCTTCCGAGCTAAGTTCCTAGAGTGGTCGGGGTCTTCTCCTTTTCTACACCATCACAAGCACGGCCATGAGCGAGATGAAAGCTTGTGTTTTTAGATCTAGATGCAGCAATGAGGCAGATCGGGATCTTACCCAGCTGCGGTTGAGCTTGATTCGGATGAAACAGAGGTTGTTGAGGAGATCCTCCTTCTCCAGCTGTCGCCTCCAGCCTCGGCCGCCGCCTGCCCGTTGCTGTACAGGGCCATCCGAGCCTCTGGCCGGCCGCCAAATCCCGGTATGAAACGGGCGCTATGGCAGGAGATCCTCCATCTACATGCCGCTCTCAGCCTCGGTCGCATCCATCCATAGCTGTACGGGCCCATCGTGGCCTTTGGCCGGCCGGAAAATTCCAGACCGGTGTTCTTCCCCTCTTGCCACCTGAAACCCTGGCGCCCACGGTGCAGACGCAGGCTCGGTGGCGAGAGGCAGAAAGCGAGGCTCGATGGCGGAGGGAGTCGGGCCGTCGGGACCACAACCAGCTGGGTGGAGTAAGGGTGGAGAAGCCAGGGATGCGGTCGAAGCGGTCGATGGAGCAAGGGTGGGAGGAGAGGAGGGACGGGTGGAGAAGAAGGGGATTGGGGGAGAGAGGAAAAGACATGGATTGGGGCAGCAGTTTGCACTGCTGGTTTTGTCTCACCCTCTCGTAGCCACGCGACCCTCCAAAACCCACCCCGGCTCAACGACCCTGAGTGGACCGACGGAAGGTAGGGTCCACGTGCGGTAGCGCAGAGACATGGGTAAAATATGTGAGCTGTTGCATGGCTTAATCTAGGGAGGGGAGGAAGCTCCACGCGTGGGCTGGAAGTTGCTACTAGCTCGGAACAAACGGACGAGGATGCACCGTGTGAGACTTGGTCGACAAGATCCTAATGGCCCCGAAGGAATCTAGCAAATCTCTCGTGGAAGCCCCCATGGGGGGCAGCTATTATACCTTCGAGGATGCATTAACGACCCGGATAGTGAGGAGGAGTGAGTTGGTGCTGAGTGAGTATCATCGCATGTATGGCCGCCCTCCTCAGTCGTGCTCATGCTAGGGCTCGGTCTTGGGCTTTCATATTCAAATAGCAATAATTAAGTAGTAGTACAATCTTTTGTTCTAAAATAAAGGATTTACAGCTTTGTTTAAGTATAATGATAAATACGAGATGATTTGAGCATTCTATTTTGGTTTACTAGTAGCGGATCTGCAGGGATCTTGTTTCTCAAAATCTGGGCACAGTAGATGTAGTGGTAAGAGTTATTTAGATATGATGGCATTCTCACAGTTTTGCTAATCTTCGGAAAAACCATTAAGAGTTGGAATTTAAATATAGAGGGTGAATATAAAGAGAAAGGGATACTATTTCTAAATATTTAGATTATACGAGATAAAGCGATGTGAGTTTATAGGGTTGTTCTGCGACCGACTATGAGTATAGATGCACTATCTCCTGTATCAGGTGAGTTAAATCAGATTCTTTCAGTGAAAGAAGAAATCGCAAGTGGTTGCACCGTGCTAACTGGGAGCGAGATCTTTTTGAGAGAGATAGAAATACTTAGGGTATATTTATGATTAGAAGCTAAGTGGCGAAAAGCAGCTAACAGAGTAAGATTTTTAGGCTTTGCCAGGATGCAGAGCAAGATTATTGAAGGAGATAAAATATTCATATTGTTTATGCTATTGAGATTTCATAAAAAATTATTGTGGTTCATTTGAGCTTCTCCCCATATGGGTTTTCTATGGATGTACCTTTATCTAATGACTTGGATGAAGAAGGATAAACTTTTACTCACTAGCCCCTTTTCTTTAGAAGAAATTAAGGATCTTTGCGTGTTTTTTCAATGAAACTTATTGGTTTTTCTATTGAGTTCTTCATCGAAGTTTTGGGGAGTTTGATTAAAGTGGACCTTCAATTGCTCTATAGACTAAATGAGTTTTTTACAATGGTTCTTTGGATATCAAATGACTTTTTAACTATAGTATTATTATTTTGATAGCCAAAGGTCAAGGAGGCGGTATAGGCTCAGTATGTAATGTACGAGGCCCATTTGTCTACTAAATGCGATTTTTAATTTTTTTTTACCAAAGTTTGAATAATAGAGCTATTTGCTTTGGCTGATAAAGTTATCTCTAGTATTCCTCCATTCAGCCTTCTTATAAAAGGAAGGTTTATCCTAGGTAATGTTACTGCTTTACATGAAACCCTTACATTACATGCATAGGAGGGAAAAGCTTCGAGGGTTTTTTTCAAAAGTTGACTTTGAGAAAGCTTACTGATAAAATAAATTAGGATTTCATGCTCTCTGATCTACGGACATGAAGGGGTTCCACCTAAGTTGTTTATAAAATGGACTAAGGATGTAATCGATAATAATGTGGTAAGATCACAATATTATGGTCAATGATGAGTTGGGTCCATACTTTCAAATCAAGAAAGGAACCTCATAAAGGCAGAGGTGACCCTTTCTCACCTTTGTTATTTAACATAGATGGCTATCGTTTTATCTATTTTAGTTAAGAGAGCTCATGAAAATGGACTAGTTACGGTTTGCTAGCCTCAGATTTATTTTGGATGATGTGATAGCCATCACTCACGGTGATAAGGTGGATGAAACATGTTTTATGTTTGAGGATGAGTCTGGAAAGTGCGAGTAATCTAAAGATTTAATCCTATGTATTTCTTGAACAACTAAACGGGTCTAAAAATTATTTTTTACAAAAGTGAAGTGTCTTTCACTTCGGTCTTATGTTTTGCCGCCATAGATAAGCAAGAGATCGTACACTCAATATTTTCACTTGTAAAAGATGAGATTTCCCTTAAAGGTATCTGGGGATCCCCATACATTTTAAGCGTTTGCTGAATAGTGATTGGAAGGATGTTGAAGATAGGATTGAAAGAAGAATGCTTCTTTGGAAAGACAACATTACCTCGATTGGATCTAGACTCATTTTGTTCTGAAAGCTTCTTTGAGTAGCATTACTAGTTATATGATGTCTTTTCTTTACTTGATGCCTAAAGGGGTATATTGAAAGAATGTGATTTCTTTCGGGCTCTGCATGTTGTAAGGTGAAAAGTAAATGTTAAGAAATATCATTTGAGTCAAAATGGTCCCTCGATGTTTGTCAGTAAAGAAGATCATAGGGAGGCACTTTGGGGCTGACAGACTTGCATTTCAAGAATGTCAGCAGCCTTAAGCTGTGGCGTTTACGAAAATGAAGAGGGTGCGTGGCAAGACCTAATTAAAGAAGCAAAGTATCTTAAAAATGTACCTTTTCTCAATGTATAGCCTAGTCCATCTCCATTCCATTTCTGACAAGTCAGGTCTAGTGGGCGATAAAAGACATATTTTATAGTTGTTGTAAGAGAGTTCTTGGGGATGGTAGGGAAAACCCTTTTCGGGAGAGAGATAGTTGGATTGGGCACCGATTGCACATCATATTAAGAGTTTCCTGCCACTCTATAATCCTACGTTATAGTCATTTTTATTACAGCTTTGTTTTAGCAAAGGTTTTCTGATATGTTAGAGTTTAGAAGATTTTCAAAGGAGAGAGGAAACCAAAGCCATGTAGTGTAAGCTTTTGGATGTGTTGTAGTCAAGTTCGGGTTAAGAAACATGAACCTGATGGTAGTTTTGTGGCTGTTGAGAAAATCTGATACTTTTTTCTTTGGTTAAATCAAATGTATTCATTTTTAGCAGCAAAAAAGGTTAATTTCCCCTATAAAACTATGCATGAGACTCCCTCAAGCTTCCTTTGAGGATCAAAGTCTTTTTACTGGTTTGATAGATTAAAAGAATAGAATCCTAACTAAAAGAACCTTAAGAAGAAAGGGTGGAAGAAAGTGGAGGCCGTGTGAGTTTTTGATGATTATTTACGAAACTCAGGAGCAACACTTGTTCTTATTGTGCCCCTCTAGCAGAAATATACTTGGAACGTATCAGTTAGTGTTTCTTTGGGGATTAGTAAGATACTTGAATGCTTTGTTGGTGATCTATATGAGATTGGTTCCAACGTATTCGGGCACTAGAGATGGAAGGCTGTAATTGCTTAGGTTCACGTGGCGGTTGTGTGGCTATTTGGAAAACAAGAACCAAATCTTGTTTTTCAAAAAATTCATTTTCCAGAGACCCCACAAGTGTTATTACTCTTGTTTTTTTTGTCATTGCCTTATTAACACTTGGTCCTGATTAAATTGTAAAGAAAAAACGGGCTGTAAAAGTTACACAGGGGGCTAAAAAAGAAAGATGGCATGTGGCGCGAGGAAGTTCTCGGGCAGGAATCACGGATGGAATCACTGTGAGGAGGAGGATTACCACCTAGATTTTGGTTTCTACGCAAAAACTTCCTGAAGCTGCAACATCATCATCTATCATCCATTTGTCTGTGGCTATCTTTCTCTCTGGCGGTGTGTAGCCCGAAAATCTGTAGTTTTCAGTCCAAGTACCTAGCCTCTAGTTTGTTTGCTTGAGATGGTTAGGCTTCTATTCTGGCCTCTTTTTTAGTTTCAAGTTGAATAGATAGCAGTTTTTGTCCTGGTTTTTCATTTTTGGAAGTTGGTTCTTTGAACCATGTAAATGTTTCTGAGTGACTCTCAGCTTCTATTGACCAACTGGGGATCTCCCATGCGGGGTTCCTTTTCTCGAAAAAATACGGATGATACGTTAAAAAATGCGTCCTAGATATATTTATATTTTTTTATTTAAATAAAGCTTTTAAATCACTTTATTCTCCGAATGGAGAGGGAGATAGTTTTATAACCAGAGGTATGACTCAGCGTGTAGGTACACCTGCAGTACGAGGGGCATTGCATTTTCTTGAAATTCCGTCTCCGGGTGATATATGGGTGGTCTAGGACGTCTCCACACATACACATATGCCAAGCTGCAGCGACTGGATCGGCTACATGCACCAGCATGGGACTTGGGAGCGCACCACACAAAAGGCAACAGGCAGGAGGACGACAGGGCATGTGCGTTACACACAACAACCGTAGGCATTAGTAACACGCACGGACGTACGGTACGCCCTTTAGCTATAGCTCCAGCACATACTCTTGTCCGGCCGGTTCCTTCCTATACAATAAGCAGACGCAGCAGCTCTCTGAGCATCTCCATCCCAAGCACAACCACTGAGCTAGTTAACTTGGGAGTGAGAGCCAGAGCGAGGTGAGTGAGTGATCGATCCAAGATGTTGGGATTGTTTACTCCGCGGCTCAAGTGGAAGGTGACGCTTGTGCGCAGGAGCGTCATCGATTTGAACCACCCAGGAGACGCCGTCATCAGCCACAACACTCTGCTGGATGCGCTGACCACCAAAGGCGTCACCTCGCACCAGCTCATCAGCTCCACCGTCGCCGCATCCTAATAAGAGCAAGTTTAATAGTATAGCTGTAAGCTGCTTTGAGCTACAAGCCATGTGTAACAGTAGAGCCAATATGTATAATAGTGAGCTAGAAACATGACCATACTACTTTATCAATGGATGGTGCACGTTCCATTTCACTCTCAACAAAGCGTTGCGCAGAAGACACGTGTTGAAGCCTCGCTAGAGCCTACTTGCAGTAGGTATTTGTGCCCACTCCTCTTCTCTCTCCTCTCTCTCTCTCCTCCAACTAAGCATGAACATATTATTTTAGCCTTTATAGTAGCCATGCTGAATAGGACTTATTATACTTGCTCTAAATACTAACCTGGGCAACTAATATGAAATGGAGGGAGTAATTCGCAGTGGAGACTTATATATGAGTTGGCATGTATGTATGGATGCAGATGATGAGAGCCGGGGTCTCATAATGGGTGACAGGCATCATGTTTGATTACTCAGTGGCATTCCACTTACAACCAATCATCCACAGCGATTCCACCTACGATGTCACCTTCAAGTGGGACGTGAAGAAGCTCAGGCATCCCCGAGCGCCGTAATCGTCGGGAACTACCACGCCACCCGGCTTCCCTCCTCAAGAAAATCACCATTGAACGTTAAGTCCCTGACCACAGCATGTCCACACTGTGTCTTCCTCGCAAACTCATGGGTCTACAACATCGACAAGTACCACTACAACCGAGTCTTCTTCTTCACCAACTGACGTACGTCTAGCTACCTTTCTTGCATCAGATTCATTCCATGAACACCAATGAATTTGCTAACAAGCATGGGATGCCACCCTCGGGCGTACCTCACCAGAGCAAGATGCCGACGTTACTACAGCCGTACCGACGCAGTGGAAGGACGAGCTCCGGATCCTTCAAGGGGGACCACCCCAAGCAGGAGAACGGCGAATACAAGGACCGTGACCGTGTTTACCGCTACGACTCCTCTACAACGACCTCGGCGATCCAGGACAACAACAACTCCTCGCTCCCACCCTCGAGGCGACCGACAACATGCCACGTACCCTTACCACGCGCGGCACTGTGCACGTACACTGGCAGAAGCCCACCAAGTTGGACCCCACGTGCGAGAGCGCCTAATGTGGTGCCCTGCTCCAGTTAGCCTCAGTTATGGCTACGTGCCCCGCAGAGTGCTTCAACCACGTCAAGAAGGCCGAGCTTCACCGCCTACGCCATCAAGGCCGCCAGTGCTCAAAGGGGCATCCTCCCCCTAGCTGTGGAGCAGTTCGGCGAGGATCACGCCCCACAGAGTTCGACGACTTTGACGACATGACATCACAAGCTCTGCGATGGTGGCCTTAGGATCCTCAGAGCATCCCCGCTGCGTCGACGCAGCATCTTTAAAGCCTTCCTCCCACCGCTCCAGAAGCATCCAGCCCAGCCCCTAGAGGACTTCCTCTTCAAGATGCCCATGCTCGGATGTCATCAAGGAGGACAAGTCTTGTCGCAGGCGGACGGAGCCGACGAGTTCGCCCGCGAGATGCTCGCCGGCCTCAACCCACACATCATCATGCGCTTCACCCAAGGAAGTTTCCTCCAGAGAGCAGCGCGCTTGACGGCTACGGCGACCAAAACAGCAAGATCACTCCGGACCACATCCAGCCGCAGCCTCGGCCAGACTCACCCCTCATGGACAAGGCCCATCTTGCCGACAATAGGCTCTTCATCCTCAGGCTCACCACGACAACTTCATGCCTCAGCTCCTAAAGATCAACAACCTCTCGGGACACGTTTCGTCTATGCCACCCAGGACGCTGCCTCTTCCTCCAGAGACGACGACACGCTCAAGCCAATCGCCCATCGAGCTCCAGCACGCCCGTCTCGACGATCTCGGCATCAAAGTGGTTGGCGCCGATAGCAAGGTCTACACGCCCCCTCCGAGTACGACCAACAAGGTCCAGCACACTTCATCCGGCAGCTGGCCAAGGCCTTTCACGCCGCCAGTCAACGATTCCGCGTGGCACGCCCTCATCAGCTACTGGCTCCACACCCCACGCGGTCCAATCCAGAGCCATTCGTCATAGCCACCAACCGGCAGCTCAAGCGTCACACACCCCATCCCACAAGCTCCTGCAGCCGCCACTACCGCGATACCATTTGCGATGATCAAGCCCGCCTTCCAGAGCACGCCAGCTCCTCATCAACGCATGGGCACGGCTTCTTCGAGACATAGACCGTTTGTCCCTAGTGAGTACGCGCTCAGAATCTCCTCTTGACGTCTGGAACTTCACCGAGCAGGCGCTGCCGGTAGACTTGATCAAGAGGGGCGTGGCCAAGGAGGACAAAGACAGCTCCCTCTGGAGTGTCTCTGCTCATCAAGGACTACCCTGTACGCCATGGGATGGGTTACTGCTTCCGTCTGGGTCGGCTGGGCAATGAGAAATGGGTTGACAGAGTACTGCAAAATCTACTATCCCACCGACGACGTGCTTCAAAACGACATCGAGGTTCTGCAGGCATGGTGGAAGGAGGTGCGTGAAGTCGGCCATGGCGTGACATCGCAAGACCAGCCCTGAGTGGCCCAACATGACAACCGTGGAAGGAGCTGTGCGTCAGATGGTCATGCGCCACCATTATCTGGATGCTTCCTCTGCGCTGCCACGCGGCCGTCAACTTTGGACCAGTACTCATGTGCTGGCTGCTCCCGAACCGCCCCACAGCGAGCCGAGCGCCCAATGCCAGAGCCAGGCACCAAGGAGTACCAGTGAGGTGGAGACTAATCCGGACATGGCCTTCATCCACACCATCACTAGCCAGTTCCAAAGCATCATTGATGGTGTGTCCCTAATTGAGGTCCTGTCCATCCACTCCTCCGATGAGGTGTGCTACCTGCAGGACAGCGTGGAAGAGCCGCAGTGGAACAACATCAGATGACAACGAGCGAAAAAGGCCTTCCAGAAGTTCAGCCATGAACCTGATCAACTCCTTGAAGGAAGAGATCATCAATATGGAATGAGAAACAGAGTCTCTCAAGAACAGGAATGGTCCAGCAAAGTTCCCCTACATGCTGCTGCACCCCAACACCTCTGACTTTTACCGATGGCAGGCAGAGCGCATGCACCGGGATCACCTTAAGGGTATCCCTAACAGCATCTCTATCTGATCAATGTTTATGGTAAAATATTATTTTTTTGTCGTACATGTTTCTCTACTTTCCCCATTTGCAAATAAGAAAGGAGTACTATGCGCGTGTCTCGTATGTGGCCAGAGAGCGTGCCTGCTTCACGTTGGAGGCCGAGTTGTGTTTGTTTTTTTCTGCTTGATGAAGAGGGGTCATCGCCTTGTAGTCAACAAGTTTTTTTTGAGCTTCAATAAAATAAAAAGGCAGAAAAGATAAATGGTTAATGCGTCGCAAAAACATCGCCCTTCGTGTAATTCTACCATGTATGTGTGCTGAGTGCCAAAAATGCCTATGATAATGTAATCGAGCCTGGCCAAAGATTTGGTGGTATTAGAACATGACTGGAGGAGGTAGCACAGAGACAACCAGAGAAGAAGAAATAGAAGATGTCACCATGAGCAGGAGCAAACAGCCTTGATGACAATGGCTCAGTCATCTGAAAGAGGACCAACAAAGAATCACATAAGAGTTTTTGAACCAACTGCGATAACATCTAATGAGAATGGTTAACAGCAATCAATTGCCTATATTATGGTAGAATGTATGTGATGTTCCACTATCATAGATGATTCATTTGATGTTTGTCCACTAGACAGAATTAGCATGTTGATCTTAGCTTTCTACCTTTTCTTCGCTCTTCCGATTAGCAACACATCAGTTTAGCAGATAAAATTTCAAACTGGGAAATGACAGAAAGATACCACCAGACACTCAGCAAGAGTTCCTTTATAATCCTTAATGACATCCTCACCATGTTTCACCATTTTCTGAATGATTGTGCACTTGCTTTTGTATCAAGAAGCTTTGCATGTCAGACACATACTGTAAGTTTGCATACTGTTTACAGTAGAATATATATTCATTTACTCTTTACGGTAGAAGATACATTCATTTGGATATGGATGTGTTATTTTCTACGCAAAATTTTCTGAAAATCTTGTCAAACCAACTGGCATACCATTCAATTTATAGCACCTCAAGCACTGATGACGGAAATTGCCTAAATTATAGAAAACTAGAATCAGAGAAAAAAGTAATCAGTGGCTACAACCATACAACAGCTTATTTCCTAATTCTTCCCCATGGTGTAGACAAAGATATCTCCTACTGTAATACCCGTAATACCAAATATATGGTCAAGGAAAGGGAAGCAACTGACTATTGGTGGAAATGAGAACTACAAGTGAATTGGCAGAGTGTACGGGCCAATCAAATTGCCGATCACCAACAACTGATCCATCTGAGTCAGCTTCAAGTACTTGAATCAGAAGCTGCAGGCTGTCACCAACGCTTATTCTTGCCATGTAGACACTGAACAAGCAATGTGCAGCAGAGTTGGGACACGCTTTTCAGCGGGAAAAAAATTCAGTGCCAACTTCAATACTGTGTTCAAGAAACTGCACCAAATAATGAAGGCATTTGAAAGGAAGGATATGTGAGTAAATTGTACACAGATGTGAAAGTAAGTGTGATGAGTATATGGGACCTGCAATACTGCAGAATAACAGTTTTGGGTTCTTGTTTGTACTTTTGCATACCTAGTACTACTTGTTTGCTGCCACTAGGTTCTTTTGGTTATGTTGTAATAACTACTATATTAAAGCTCAACAACTTCAATTTTTCTCAGAATTTTGGGCCTCTTTGGGTATTCTCTGCTGTGCTACAATTTTGTTGCTATGTAACATTTTTTTGTGAGGAAGTTGTGACATACGGCCCGTCAACACGTCGGCACTTTTATTTTTTTGCGATACCTGGGATTTTTGGACGCCTTGGCCGTGGTATGTCTCCTCTCGCTAGCCATGGAGCAGTTTGGGAGCCATTTATGTCGGTCAAAGCGGGTGCTGCCTCCTATCCGTCTTCTCTCTGCTCTCTTTCCATCCTTTTTTTTTTTCTCTTCTCCTCCTTCTCTCCCAATTTCTCTCAGCACTTGGTTCATCACCCTAACGGAGATCCTCCATGACCTCGCTCCTGCAGTCCTGCCCGATCTTCTCCATGCCTGGAACTCTCCGCTTGGAGGTTGTGGGAAGGAGTGGATGGTCGCCCTGGTTTTTTTGTGTGGTTTTCGCGGCCCTCTTTGTGGGTGCCAGCTGCAGGCAGGAGACTCGTGCCGGCCAACCCACACGCCACTTCCCGTCGCGCCGCCGGCAGCAGCAGTCCGGCTTGCCGCACCTAAGCCACCAGGCAGGAATCCCGGACGGCCGGGATCCCGCCGCGCCTTTATTCTCCGCCACAGGAGCCACCCCTCCACGTTCCGCTGCCAGGCTCAGCTGCTCCTACCCCTGCTGATTGAGACAGAAGCTCCAGGCTGGAACCTTGGGTTGCCGGCGCCGCCACTCGAGCCCGACGGCCAGCCATCACCAACTTGTAGGTGGCTGGCGCCGAGTCCAGCGACCACTTGCCACCGATGTCGCTCTTATGTGTGTCTCCACCTCCGGCATCTCACTTTACGGCTGCACACTTGGATAGAGGTATGTTCCTTTGATTATCAATACATATCCCCACTTCAGTTTTAGATTCCCTCCCTCCGTTCTTCATGTGCACCTAATCTTATATAATTTTATTTTGTTGGCTATGGTGATCATCATGATTGTGAAAATGTCAAACCACGTGGTTAGTGATTAGGAAATCAGATTGCATCTAATCTTCTATGCTAGGCAATATATGCAGTACTGAGTGGCAAAGAGGATTGTCAGATGATGGACTGGTTAATGTGTGTGGCATATCCACATCACTAGAGCATCAATCATTGGCAGAGCAAAGCAGACAAGATCGAGAAAGGAAAACTGACCGAGCATTGGGCTCATAGGTTGGTGACTTCATGCATTCTTGTGTTTATATAATTTTCCTTGTTGCTTCAGCCTGCTGTTTGCTGCTTTCGTGCCTGTGTTTATACAGTCTTTCCTGTTGCTGGCCTACTGGTTGTTGTGTAATCAGACAATTCTGCATCCATTGCATTGCTTCTTTGCTGCTGCCAAGCAAGCTGTTACACTTTTCAATTAATTGTTATGCCAAGTTGTTATACTATTCATAATGTTATACTCCTTATAATGATGCATCTGTGTGTCATGATTTGATCCTTCCACTCATAGTTCCATAGACATCAATTAGCTTTGTGGAAAAGAGGTGAAATATGATTGGAAATAAGTTAAAGTTCCCTTTTGATGGTTTAATCTTGCAGCTTGCAACATTATTTCTTCAACACAATTTGCGTACAACTCATGATCTTATCAGCGTACATTTGAGGTGGACTTGAAATGGAATTCAGTCGTTGCTAATTTAGATCTCCCATTGGGACTACATATTTACTTCTAAAGGAATATGTGTGGCACTCAACTCTATTGAAGAAATAAAGAAATATATGATATCTTACTGTTTAATGCATGTACTCTTCTGAGAAAATTGAGTTTGATTGTTTTGACTATTCTTCTGTATGTCTCATATTTCAGAGAGGAAATCAAATTGTTGTATCTTGGCTCCAGATCATCAGGCTTTGAATAGTGTATGTTAAGATTAAGGAAAATGCTACCCGGTTCGCCAACAGTTTTCCATGTGTTATATACGTGTGCATGCCAGGCTTCCCTCCTATTATTCTCAAGGTTAGGAATCAACAGAATCATTTTGGGGCTTCCCGAGGAAGCATTGTGGCAAAATGATAGGTGACAATTCCTAACACAAATAAGGTAATTGAGGACAAATTAACAACCATTTATATTAGGCTGCATGGAAAGCAGTATTTTCGGTGATTGTTATTATCCAATGCATTTTACAGCATGTGTTAACATTTGGAACGATGCCATATCCAGGCATAGCTTATATATACTTTACCCTCAAAACGCAATTTTGTTGTTATTCAGATTGGAATGATTTCCCTATGTCATCGTTAGCCAAGTTCAAAAAAACATATGTGAGCTAACAATCAATGTGTTATCTGTATTATCATTTTGTACGCCCAGACCAAACACCTCCTCATATGTACTACTTGGAGCCTTCGCCTCCTCTCTCCACCCATTTATTTCTCAATCGAGTACTCCCATAGCTGACATACCTCTTTTTTTCACTGTCGCCCCTCCATTGTCTCTTAACATGTGACTGAATGATTGCAAAAACCACATGTAGTGTCACCTTGAGGGAACTCTTCACAGGCAGGAGGGACAGTAAGAAAGACTAAAAACCAACTTCTAAGTTTACTGAATTGCTAGAACAAAAACACATAATTAGATGTCTTTGCCACCATCAGATTCATGATCTAGGACTACGACACCCTCTTCACCACCACATTGGGCTATCTATGCATCGTGTGTCAATGGAGCACTTGGTCTTTAGTAATATATATGTACTGCCATGTATCTCGCAGAGAGAAGGATAACATAGTGGCTACGTGTTTCATGAAATATCTTGAGGGTACAGCCCCTTTGCTTGATTTCTTGGTTATTTACATTAAGCTTCTTTTTTATTGTTATTCTTCTCTGTTATATAGAAGATTTTTACTCTGAGTGCAATATCTTGTGCGTTGCAGGTTAGTGTGTGCCTATGTCGTCTGCCGATCCGGGAGTGTTCCAGGTGGGTTAGGCTTTCTGCTTTTGACAAGGAAGGAGCCGAGCAGATCCGCTGCTTTGGTGCGAGCTGCTTTTTTCGCGCGGCTTCCGTGTGCTGCACCTTCCACACGCTTACTTGAGCCAAGGTGGATTTTTTTCTTAGCACCGAATATGGCCTTGCGGCTGGAGAGTTACCCTGTCTTCGCTCTTTCCTCCTACCACTGAACATAGCTTATTCTTCTCGGACCATCTCATTATCGAGAGTGAGTGCATTTAGTGTATGTGTGATATTACCATTTAGGTTCATGCAATACAAAAAAGCTTCAGGTACTTAAGTTTTATAACAATGTAGTTGTTCTTTCTTTCATCTGCAGTAAGAGAGTTTGTTTGTCCAGCAAGGTTAGAAAAGACATTGACAAACTCTCTCATTTTATTTTAGTCTGAGAGGACAACATAGATGAGAGCACTGTCTGACAAGTCAAACCTTAACTGAATTTTCCTTCTGCGTTTTGACTTCAGAGGTTGTGCTGAAGTCCATAAACCTGTTGGTACAAGGACGGGCCGAACAGATCTAGAGAGGCTGCAGAACAATTTCTCAAAAATAATAAACAAAAAAACTTTATGGGTGCTAAAACATTTTTCTATATATCCATGATTCAGTAGGTTTAGTTTTATAATACCATAATTGGTATTTTATTTGTATAATAAGGAGTTTGTTTTGTAAGGGCAGGATTAAAATTGAACATTGACAAACTCCATACATATTATAGTTGAGAGAACGAAATAAATGGAGGCCTGACTAAAAAGGAATCGTTGTTTGTTGCTTGCATGCTTTTACATACTTCCCACTGTTGATAGGCGATGGAAGAAATGCAGCCATTTTCCAATTGCACTTTCTCTTCTCAGTTGTCAACGGAAAAGGAAAGAGCACAGAGAAGTGGGTTTAAAGTTTAAACAACGGAAATGCCAGAGAAGTGGTTGCGGAAACTGTAAACTCCTCTATCTATTATTACATTCCTCGCATGTCAACAAAATCTAGATGGAGTCCTGACTAAAAGGATATTTTGTTGTATCGCCCTTATGACATGTACAGTGATGTTCTGTATGTGTGTGCATTATTATTTGGATGTTCTTTTTGTTTCCAAATAGAACTATCTTTTTTTGTTACTGGCCATGAGAAACTCTATTAGTTCATAATGGAAGTGTTCTTGCTTTCAGCCCCTGCCCCTCATTGTTCCTTCAGTCTACCTTGGCATATATGGATTTGGTGATAATTTTAAAGAACGTGATCCTCATGATTATTTGATAGCCAGTCAACTCTTCTTTTGCAAGTTGTTAAGAATTTATTGCAAATCCCCTGATTTTCTGCACAACCATGTGTGGTAAATGTCGTAATTTATGACAGAAACATCTATTGTTCTTCCACTCATGGCTGGTACCTCAAAGTGGCAGTGCGTGCCGCCGCTGCCGGTCCTTGCTAGTATAGGAAAAGGGAATCACTACTGAGTGGCTCATCATCGACTGCAGTTTTATGTGTGTGTCTTCCAAGCAGGCAATAACTCCTAGCAATACACACCCAGTAGATTGTGTCCCAAGCAAACAGAAGCGGCAGCCAAGCACCCTCTCCCAACAGTGGCGGACGCAGGATAAAATTGGAGGGTGGGTACACCTCCAATTTTTTTTTTTTTGCTTCACTTCCATTTTATTGTGAAAAAAGTTTCCAACTATGACATCATCACTTACATTAACGAATACCACATGCCCGGTAAATGTCACTACAAAGAGCTCATCACCCACCGATATTATTTCTCAACTTTTTTTTCACTACTCATAGCAGAACATACACTTTCAACACATCCACTCGCGGGTAGGAGAAATATCAGTTCTCGTAGAAAACTAAATATAGTGTCCGAGGAAGCATACCCCGAATATACAGTGGAACACACGCGCACTGCGATAGTGAGTTTTTAAAATAAACCATTAGGTATCTAGATACCGTCTTGAGGAATACATCTCAAACTACATGGGGAAATTAAATGTAGTGTCCGAGAAAAAATTTGAATCATAAAAAATATAAACATAGTTTTGAAAAAGGAGTAACAAAATAAAGAAAAGTAAAGTAAGAAGATAAAGCTGTGAGAAACATAACAAAATTTATAGGAACTGTAATTATAAATACTATATATAGAAGAACAAATCTTGATCGAAGCGAAGGAGCAACTAAACATTACCTACCAAAACCACGTTGAATGGAAGAAATTTGTCTGTTTTATTTCAGATCTCGAATAAAACAGGCAGGTGCAGAACGCTTAATCAGTGTGACAAGCTCCAGCTCAGTGGCAGGAGCCACTTTCCGTGCTGAACAACCTGAGTTCGAAACCCGGGGCTGCCTCTTTTAAGAGACTTTTTAGAGCATGCACGCTCAACGAATGGGCCGGCGCTCAGCAAGTTGGGCCGGTAAAGATGAGGGGTAGGTGAATTTTTGGTTAGACAACAAATGGGTGAATGTGCAGCATCGACAAATTGGTCAAAGTAATATAGGAGATGTGTGCTCACATGATATGGAAGTATCAGTAGGAGGTGGTAGTGCGGGAAAAAGGGAAAATGTAATCTATTTGCAACAACATCACGTGAGATATACACATGATTGGACGGCACACGAAGACATTTGTACCCTTTGTGCATGGAACTATACCCAAGAAAGACATATTTCTTAGACTGAAACTCGAGTTTGTGATTGTTATAATGGCGAAGATGTACAACACGCGCACCCAAACACCTTAAGGAAGGTATAGTATAGAGTCTCACCAAGTAAAAACTCTAATGGGGTTTTCATGTTGAGGAGACGCGGGTAACCTATTTATGAGAAAACATGTTGTGGTAAAGGCATCACTCCAAAAGCGAAACGGGGACCGAACCATGAGCTAGCAAGGTTAACCCGCCTCAACAATATCACGATGCTATGCGTCGCAAAGCACCGTTCGATGTGTATGAGGACAGGCCACACGGAAAGGAATTCCAAGTTTCTCAAAAAAAGTGTTAAGATTGCGGTACTCACCCCCTCCAATCCGACCGAACATGAATAATTTTAAGTGAGAGAGAAGATGCTCAACATGTGTTTGAAATTAAAGAAGAGATGCCTGACCAATATGCGAGATGTGCATACCGCACCGTTTGTCAGATGAACTTTGTCGTTTCCGTGGTAGGTCTCCCGAATGTTAATCTTACCGAGCTCACTCGTCACATGCATCGTGAGCTCTGTTGTTCATGTACCAGGAGGGATCAAGCAGAGTAGATGAAGGCAGTGTGCCCTTGCTGCGCCGTATGGGCCTAGCGCCTATTCCCTTTGCCATTGTTGCCGAGACCAAGAAAATCCGCCTTGAAGCGATGGTGGCAGACCGAGAGGTCATGTGACCATCAAGGCCTACGTAGCCGTCACGTCGCAGCCAACACCGCATGCGGCATAACACGCACGGGGACGCTCTGCTGCTGGAGATGATGGAGCGCGCCTCGTTGCTTTTTAGCAGGTGCATTGCGACTTGCCTCCTCCCTTTGAGGTCCATGTGGGCGATAGGAGGTCTTGCCTCCATCGCTGATAGGCAGTGCTGGCGGAGGAGCTCATCGGAGAAGCCGCGTGACAAGGTATTAACTTGTCAATGCTTCACGGATTGTAGACTAGGGTTTTAGTTAGAAGTAGAGGGCAAGTAGATCTCGAAGGTTTCAGCCGAAAAGTACTCGATTTATCAGAAAAGCTAGGGTTTGGAAAACAATGATTCGATCCTTTCTTTGTCCCTCGACTCCCCCTTACAGGGGAGGCGGAGCCGAGGGATTCGTGTTTGTACAAGTTACGTAGTCCGGAAAGGTTTCTAACTCATCCCGCAAAGATTCACAAATAACACTTCCTATTACAATTCTAGCTTTCCTTAATAATATCTTGGGC